>NW_027139949.1:10000-12500 GCF_035084215.1 Heptranchias perlo | reverse complement strand
AGAGAGAGAGAGAGAGAGAGAGAAAGAACGAGAGACGGAGAGAGAGAGAGAGAGAGAGGGAGGGAAAGACCGAGAGACGGAGACCGAGATAGAGAGGGAAAGACCGAGAGACGGAGAGAGAGAGAGAAAGACCGAGAGACGCAGAGAGAGAGAGAGAGAGATAGAGAGAGAGAGAAAGAACGAGAGACGGAGAGAGAGAGAGGGAAAGACCGAGAGACGGAGAGAGAGAGAGACAGAGAAAGACCGAGAGACGGAGAGAGAGAGAGAGAGAAAAAGACGAGAGACGGAGAGAGAGAGAGAGAGAAAGACCGAGAGACGGAGAGTGAGAGAGAGAAAGACCGAGAGACGGAGAGAGAGAGAGAGAGAGACCGAGAGACGGAGAGAGAGAAAGACCGAGAGACGGAGAGAGAGAAAGACCGAGAGACGGAGAGAGAGACCGAGAGAAAGACCGGGAGATAGAGAGAGAGAAAGACCGAGAGACGGAGAGAGAGAGAGAGAGAGAGAAAGAGAGAGAGAGACCGAGAGAGAGATAGAGAGAGAGAGAGAGAGAGGGAAAGACCGAGAGACGGAGAGAGAGAGAGAGAGAAAGACCGGGAGACGGAGAGAGAGAGAGAGAGAGAGAAAGACCGGGAGACGGAGAGAGAGAGAGAGAGAGAGAGAAAGACCGAGAGACGGAGAGAGAGAGAGAGAGAGAGAGAGAGAGACCGAGAGAGAGATAGAGAGAGAGAGAGAGAGAGGGAAAGACCGAGAGACGGAGAGAGAGAGAGAGAGAAAGACCGGGAGACGGAGAGAGAGAGAGAGAGAGAGAAAGACCGGGAGACGGAGAGAGAGAGAGAGAGAGAGAGAAAGACCGAGAGACGGAGAGAGAGAGAGAGAGAGAAAGACCGAGAGACGGAGAGAGAGAGAGAGAGGAAGACCGAGAGACAGAGAGAGAGAGAGAGAGAGAGAGAGAGAGAGGGAAAGACCGAGAGACGGAGAGAGAGAGAGAGAGAAAGACCGGGAGACGGAGAGAGAGAGAGAGAGAGAGAAAGACCGGGAGACGGAGAGAGAGAGAGAGAGAGAGAGAAAGACCGAGAGACGGAGAGAGAGAGAGAGAGAGAAAGACCGAGAGACGGAGAGAGAGAGAGAGAGGAAGACCGAGAGACAGAGAGAGAGAGAGAGAGAGAGAGAGAGAGAGAGAGAGAGAAAGAACGAGAGACGGAGAGAGAGAAAGAGGGAGGGAAAGACCGAGAGACGGAGACCGAGATAGAGAGGGAAAGACCGAGAGACGGAGAGAGAGAGAGAAAGACCGAGAGACGCAGAGAGAAAGAGAGAGATAGAGAGAGAGAGAAAGAACGAGAGACGGAGAGAGAGAGAGAGGGAAAGACCGAGAGACGGAGACAGAGAGAGACAGAGAAAGACCGAGAGACGGAGAGAGAGAGAGAGAGAGAAAAAGACGAGAGACGGAGAGAGAGAGAGAGAGAGAGAGACCGAGAGACGGAGAGAGAGAGAGGGAGAGAAAGACCGAGAGACGGAGAGAAAGAACGAGAGACGGAGAGAGAGAGAGAGAGAGAGAGAGAGAAAGACCGAGAGACGGAGAGAGAGAAAGAGAGAGACCGAGAGACGGAGACAGAGACAGAGACAGAGAGAGAGAGACGGAGAGAAATAGAGAGAGAGAGAGAGAGAAAGACTGAGAGACGGAGAGAGAGAAAGAGAGAGAAAGACCGAGAGAGAGAGAAAGACCGAGAGAGAGAGAGAAAGACCGAGAGAGAGACCGAGAGACGGAGAGAGAGAGAGAGAGAGAAAGACGGAGAGACGGAGAGAGAGAGAGAGAGACAAAGACCGAGAGATGGAGAGAGAGAGAGAGAGAGAAAGACCGAGAGACGGAGAGAGAGAAAGAGAGAGACCGAGAGAGAGAAAGACCGAGGGACGGAGATAGAGAGAGAGAGAAAGAGACGGCGAGAGAGAGAGAGACCGAGAGACAGAGAGAGAGAAAGACCGAGAGAGAGAGAGAAAGACCGAGAGACGGAGAGAGAGAGAGAAAGACCGAGAGACGGAGAGAGAGAGAGAGAGAAAGACCGAGAGACGGAGAGAGAGAGAGAGAAAGACCGAGAGACGGAGAGAGAGAGAGAGAGACCGAGAGACGGAGAGAGAGAAAGACCGAGAGACGGAGAGAGAGAAAGACCGAGAGACGGAGAGAGAGACCGAGAGAAAGACGGGGAGATAGAGAGAGAGAGAAAGAACGAGAGACGGAGAGAGAGAGAGAGAGAAAGACCGAGAGACGGAGAGAGAGAAAGAGAGAGACCGAGAGAGAGAAAGACCGAGAGACGGAGATAGAGAGAGAGAGAAAGAGACGGCGAGAGAGAGAGAGACCGAGAGACGGAGAGAGAGAAAGACCGAGAGAGAGAGAGAAAGACCGAGAGACGGAGAGTGAGAGAGAGAAAGACCGAGAGACGGAGAGAGAGAGAGAGAGACCGAGAGACGGAGAGAGAGAAAGACCGAGAGACGGAGAGAGAGAAAG
>NW_027139949.1:0-2500 GCF_035084215.1 Heptranchias perlo | reverse complement strand
AGACAGAGAGAGACAGAGAAAGACCGAGAGACGGAGAGAGAGAGAGAGAGAGAAAAAGACGAGAGACGGAGAGAGAGAGAGAGAGAGACCGAGAGACGGAGAGAGAGAGAGGAGAGAAAGACCGAGAGACGGAGAGAAAGAACGAGAGACGGAGAGAGAGAGAGAGAGAGAGAGAGAGAGAAGACCGAGAGACGGAGAGAGAGAAAGAGAGAGACCGAGAGACGGAGACAGAGACAGAGACAGAGAGAGAGAGACGGAGAGAAATAGAGAGAGAGAGAGAGAGAAAGACTGAGAGACGGAGAGAGAGAAAGAGAGAGAAAGACCGAGAGAGAGAGAAAGACCGAGAGAGAGAGAGAAAGACCGAGAGAGAGGACCGAGAGACGGAGAGAGAGAGAGAGAGAGAAAGACGGAGAGAGAGAGAGAGAGAGAAAGACCGAGAGATGGAGAGAGAGAGAGAGAGAGAAAGACCGAGAGACGGAGAGAGAGAAAGAGAGAGACCGAGAGAGAGAAAGACCGAGGGACGGAGATAGAGAGAGAGAGAAAGAGACGGCAGAGAGAGAGAGACCGAGAGACAGAGAGAGAGAAAGACGAGAGAGAGAGAGAAAGACCGAGAGACGGAGAGAGAGAGAGAAAGACCGAGAGACGGAGAGAGAGAGAGAGAGAAAGACCGAGAGACGGAGAGAGAGAGAGAGAAAGACCGAGAGACGAGAGAGAGAGAGAGAGACCGAGAGACGGAGAGAGAGAAAGACCGAGAGACGGAGAGAGAGAAAGACGAGAGACGGAGAGAGAGACCGAGAGAAAGACGGGGAGATAGAGAGAGAGAGAAAGAACGAGAGACGGAGAGAGAGAGAGAGAGAAAGACCGAGAGACGGAGAGAGAGAAAGAGAGAGACCGAGAGAGAGAAAGACCGAGGGACGAGATAGAGAGAGAGAGAAAGAGACGGCGAGAGAGAGAGAGACCGAGAGACGGAGAGAGAGAAGACCGAGAGAGAGAGAGAAGACCGAGAGACGGAGAGTGAGAGAGAGAAAGACCGAGAGACGGAGGAGAGAGAGAGAGAGACCGAGAGACGGAGAGAGAGAAAGACCGAGAGACGGAGAGAGAGAAAGACCGAGAGACGGAGAGAGAGAAAGACCGAGAGACGGAGAGAGAGACCGAGAGAAAGACGGGGAGATAGAGAGAGAGAGAAAGAACGAGAGACGGAGAGAGAGAGAGAGAAAGAACGAGAGACGGAGAGAGAGAGAGAGAGAGAGAAAGAACGAGAGACGGAGAGAGAGAGAGAGAGAGAGAAAGAACGAGAGACGGAGAGAGAGAGAGAGAGACCGAGAGAGAGATAGAGAGAGAGAGAGAGAGGGAAAGACCGAGAGACGGAGAGAGAGAGAGAGAGAAAGACCGAGAGACAGAGACAGAGAGAGAGAGAGAGAAAGACCGAGAGACAGAGAGAGAGAGAGAGAGAGAAAGAACGAGAGATGGAGAGAGAGGGAGGGAAAGACCGAGAGACGGAGAGAGAGAGAGAGGGAAAGACCGAGAGACGGAGAGAGGAGAGAGAAAGACCCAGAGACGGAGAGAGAGAGAGAAAGACCGAGAGACGGAGAGAGAGAGAGAGAGAAAACCGAGAGACGGAGAGAGAGAGAGAAAGACCGAGAGACGAGAGAGAGAGAGAGAGACCGAGAGACGGAGAGAGAGAAAGACGAGAGACGGAGAGAGAGAAAGACCGAGAGACGGAGAGAGAGACCGAGAGAAAGACGGGGAGATAGAGAGAGAGAGAAAGAACGAGAGACGGAGAGAGAGAGAGAGAGAGAAAGAACGAGAGACGGAGAGAGAGAGAGAGAGAGAGGAGAGAGAGAGAGAGAGAGACCGAGACCGAGAGAGAGAGAGAGAGGGAAAGACCGAGAGACGGAGAGAGAGAGAGAGAGAGAGAAAGACCCAGAGACAGAGACAGAGAGAGAGAGAGAAAGACCGAGAGACAGAGACAGAGAGAGAGAGAGAGAGAGAGAGAGAAAGAACGAGAGACGGAGAGAGAGGAGGGAAAGACCGAGAGACGGAGAGAGAGAGAGAAAGACCGAGAGACGCAGAGAGAGAGACAGAGAGAGAGAGAAAGGACGAGAGACAGAGAGAGAGAGAGAGAGAGAGAGGAAGGACCGAGAGACAGAGACAGAGACAGAGAGAGAGAGACGGAGAGAGATAGAGAGAGAGAGAAAGACCGAGAGACGGAGAGAGAGATAGAGAGGGAAAGACCGAGAGACGGAGACAGAGACAGAGACAGAGAGAGAGACGGAGAGAGATAGAGAGAGAGAGAGAGAGACCGAGAGACGGAGAGAGAGACCGAGAGACGGAGAGAGAGAAAGAGAGAGAAAGACCGAGAGAGAGAGAAGACGAGAGAGAGACCGAGAGACGGAGAGAGAGAGAGAGAGAAAGACGGAGAGACGGAGAGAGAGAGAGAGAAAGACCGAGAGACGGAGAGAGAGAGAGAGAGAAAGACCGAGAGACGGAGAGAGAGAAA
>NW_027139948.1:0-75591 GCF_035084215.1 Heptranchias perlo | reverse complement strand
TTGACTCTCGCTGGGGGACGGAAAACGGGCTGAGGCATTGGAGAAGGTGCAAAATAAGATTCACAAGGACGGCTCCATATACCTTGGTTGGACCACACTGGGAGCACTGTGCACAGTTCTGGTCTCCGTATACCTGGGTTAGACCACACTCGGAGCACTGTGCACAGTTCTGGTCTCCATATACCTGGGTTAGACCACACTGGGAGCACTGTGCACAGTTCTGGTCTCCGTATACCTGGGTTAGACCACACTGGGAGCACTGTGCACAGTTCTGGTCTCCATATACCTGGGTTAGACCACACTGGGAGCACTGTGCACAGTTCTGGTCTCCATACACCTGGGTTAGACCACACTGGGAGCACCGTGCACAGTTCTGGTCTCCGTATACCTGGGTTAGACCACACTGGGAGCACTGGGCACAGTTCTGGTCTCCATATTCCTGGGTTAGACCACACTTGGAGCACTGTGCACAGTTCTGGTCTCCATATTCCTGGGTTAGACCACACTTGGAGCACTGTGCACAGTTCTGGTCTCCATATTCCTGGGTTAGACCACACTTGGAGCACTGTGCACAGTTCTGGTCTCCATATACCTGGGTTGGACCACACTGGGAGCACTGTGCACAGTTCTGGTCTCCATATTCCTGGGTTAGACCACACTTGGAGCACTGTGCACAGTTCTGGTCTCCATATACCTGGGTTGGACCACACTGGGAGCACTGTGCACAGTTCTGGTCTCCGTATACCTGGGTTAGACCACACTGGGAGCACTGTGCACAGTTCTGGTCTCCATATACCTGGGTTAGACCACACTTGGAGCACTGTGCACAGTTCTGGTCTCCATATACCTGGGTTAGACCACACTTGGAGCACTGTGCACAGTTCTGGTCTCCATATATCTGGGTTGGACCACACTCGGAGCACTGTGCACAGTTCTGGTCTCCATATACCTGGGTTAGACCACACTGGGAGCACTGTGCACAGTTCTGGTCTCCGTACACCTGGGTTAGACCACACTTGGAGCACTGTGCACAGTTCTGGTCTCCATATACATTGGTTAGACCACACTTGGAGCACTGTGCACAGTTCTGGTCTCCACATACCTGGGTTAGACCACACTGGGAGCACTGTGCACAGTTCTGGTCTCCGTATACCTTGGTTAGACCACACTTGGAGCACTGTGCACAGTTCTGGTCTCCATATACCTGGGTTAGACCACACTGGGAGCACTGTGCACAGTTCTGGTCTCCATATACCTGGGTTAGACCACACTTGGAGCACTGTGCACAGTTCTGGTCTCCATATACCTGGGTTAGACCACACTGGGAGCACTGTGCACAGTTCTGGTCTCCATATACCTGGGTTAGACCACACTCGGAGCACTGTGCACAGTTCTGGCCTCCATATACCTGGGTTAGACCACACTGGGAGCACTGTGCACAGTTCTGGTCTCCATATCCCAGGGTGAGACCACACTGGGAGCACTGTGCACAGTTCTGGTCTCCATATACCTGGTTAGACCACACTGGGAGCACTGTGCACAGTTCTGGTCTCCATATACCTGGGTTAGACCACACTTGGAGCACTGTGCACAGTTCTGGTCTCCATATACCTGGGTTAGACCACACTGGGAGCACTGTGCACAGTTCTGGTCTCCATATACCTGGGTTAGACCGCACTGGGAGCACTGTGCACAGTTCTGGTCTCCATATACCTGGGTTAGACCACACTGGGAGCACTGTGCACAGTTCTGGTCTCCGTATACCTGGGTTAGACCACACTTGGAGCACTGTGCACAGTTCTGGTCTCCATATACCTGGGTTAGACCACACTGGGAGCACTGTGCACAGTTCTGGTCTCCATATACCTGGGTTAGACCACACTTGGAGCACTGTGCACAGTTCTGGTCTCCATATACCTGGGTTAGACCACACTGGGAGCACTGTGCACAGTTCTGGTCTCCATATACCTGGGTTAGACCGCACTGGGAGCACTGGGCACAGTTCTGGTCTCCAAATACCTGGGTTAGACCACACTTGGAGCACCGTGCACAGTTCAGGTCTCCATATACCTGGGTTAGACCACACTTGGAGCACCGTGCACAGTTCAGGTCTCCATATACCTGGGTTAGACCACACTGGGAGCACTGTGCACAGTTCAGGTCTCCATATACCTGGGTTAGACCACACTTGGAGCACTGTGCACAGTTCTGGTCTCCGTATACCTGGGTTAGACCACACTTGGAGCACTGTGCACAGTTCTGGTCTCCATATACCTGGGTTAGACCACACTTGGAGCACTGGGCACAGTTCTGGTCTCCGTATACCTTGGTTAGACCACACTTGGAGCACTGTGCACAGTTCTGGTCTCCATATACCTGGGTTAGACCACACTCGGAGCACTGTGCACAGTTCTGGTCTCCATATACCTGGGTTAGACCACACTCGGAGCACTGTGCACAGTTCTGGTCTCCATGTACCTGGGTTAGACCACACTTGGAGCACTGTGCACAGTTCTGGTCTCCATATACCTTGGTTAGACCACACTTGGAGCACTGTGCACAGTTCTGGTCTCCATATACCTGGGTTAGACCACACTCGGAGCACTGTGCACAGTTCTGGTCTCCGTATACAGGGGTTAGACCACACTTGGAGCACCGTGCACAGTTCAGGTCTCCATATACCTGGGTTAGACCACACTGGGAGCACTGTGCACAGTTCAGGTCTCCATATACCTGGGTTAGACCACACTTGGAGCACTGTGCACAGTTCTGGTCTCCGTATACCTGGGTTAGACCACACTTGGAGCACTGTGCACAGTTCTGGTCTCCATATACCTGGGTTAGACCACACTTGGAGCACTGGGCACAGTTCTGGTCTCCGTATACCTTGGTTAGACCACACTTGGAGCACTGTGCACAGTTCTGGTCTCCATATACCTGGGTTAGACCACACTCGGAGCACTGTGCACAGTTCTGGTCACCATATACCTGGGTTAGACCACACTCGGAGCACTGTGCACAGTTCTGGTCTCCATGTACCTGGGTTAGACCACACTTGGAGCACTGTGCACAGTTCTGGTCTCCATATCCCTGGGTTAGACCACACTTGGAGCACTGGGCACAGTTCTGATCTCCATGTACCTGGGTTAGACCACACTCGGAGCACTGTGCACAGTTCTGGTCTCCATATACCTGGGTTAGACCACACTTGGAGCACCGTGCACAGTTCTGGTCTCCATATACCTGGGTTAGACCACACTGGGAGCACTGTGCACAGTTCTGGTCTCCATATACCTTGGTTCGACCACACTCGGAGCACTGTGCACAGTTCTGGTCTCCATATACCTGGGTTAGACCACACTCGGAGCACTGTGCACAGTTCTGGTCTCCATATACCTGGGTTAGACCACACTGGGAGCACTGTGCACAGTTCTGGTCTCCATATACCTGGGTTGGACCACACTGGGAGCACTGTGCACAGTTCTGGTCTCCGTGTACCTGGGTTAGACCACACTGGGAGCACTGTGCACAGTTCTGGTCTCCGTATACCTGGGTTAGACCACACTTGGAGCACTGTGCACAGTTCTGGTCTCCATATACCTGGGTTAGACCACACTTGGAGCGCTGTGCACAGTTCTGGTCTCCATATACCTTGGTTAGACCACACTTGGAGCACTGTGCACAGTTCTGGTCTCCATATACCTGGGTTAGACCACACTCGGAGCACTGTGCACAGTTCTGGTCTCCGTATACAGGGGTTAGACCACACTCGGAGCACTGTGCACAGTTCTGGTCTCCGTATACCTGGGTTAGACCACACTCGGAGCACTGTGCACAGTTCTGGTCTCCATATACCTGGGTTCGACCACACTTGGAGCACTGTGCACAGTTCTGGTCTCCATATACCTGGGTTAGACCACACTTGGAGCACTGTGCACAGTTCTGGTCTCCGTATACCTGGGTTAGACCACACTTGGAGCACTGTGCACAGTTCTGGTCTCCGTATACCTGGATTAGACCACACTTGGAGCACTGTGCACAGTTCTGGTCTCCATATACCTGGGTTAGACCACACTGGGAGCACTGTGCACAGTTCTGGTCTCCCTGTACCTGGGTTAGACCACACTGGGAGCACTGTGCACAGTTCTGGTCTCCATATACCTGGGTTAGACCACACTTGGAGCACTGTGCACAGTTCTGGTCTCCATATACCTGGGTTAGTCCACACTTGGAGCACTGTGCACAGTTCTGGTCTCCATATACCTGGGTTAGACCACACTGGGAGCACTGTGCACAGTTCTGGTCTCCGTATACCTGGGTTAGACCACACTGGGAGCACTGTGCACAGTTCTGGTCTCCGTATTCCTGGGTTAGACCACACTGGGAGCACTGGGCACAGTTCTGGTCTCCATATACCTGGGTTAGACCACACTTGGAGCGCTGTGCACAGTTCTGGTCTCCATATACCTTGGTTAGACCACACTTGGAGCGCTGTGCACAGTTCTGGTCTCCATATACCTGGGTTAGACCACACTGGGAGCACTGTGCACAGTTCTGGTCTCCATATACCTGGGTTGGACCACACTGGGAGCACTGTGCACAGTTCTGGTCTCCATATACCTGGGTTAGACCACACTGGGAGCACTGTGCACAGTTCTGGTCTCCATATACCTGGGTTAGACCACACTGGGAGCACTGTGCACAGTTCTGGTCTCCATATACCTGGGTTAGACCACACTGGGAGCACTGTGCACAGTTCTGGTCTCCATATACCTTGGTTAGACCACACTTGGAGCACTGGGCACAGTTCTGGTCTCCATATACCTGGGTTAGACCACACTGGGAGCACTGTGCACAGATCTGGTCTCCATATACCTGGGTTAGACCACACTGGGAGCACTGTGCACAGTTCTGGTCTCCATATACCTTGGTTAGACCACACTCGGAGCACTGGGCACAGTTCTGGTCTCCATATACCTGGGTTAGACCACACTTGGAGCACTGTGCACAGTTCTGGTCTCCACATACCTGGGTTAGACCACACTGGGAGCACTGTGCACAGTTCTGGTCTCCATATACCTTGGTTAGACCACACTTGGAGCGCTGTGCACAGTTCTGGTCTCCGTATACCTGGGTTAGACCACACTTGGAGCGCTGTGCACAGTTCTGGTCTCCATATACCTTGGTTAGACCACACTTGGAGCACTGTGCACAGTTCTGGTCTCCATATACCTGGGTTAGACCACACTCGGAGCACTGTGCACAGTTCTGGTCTCCGTATACAGGGGTTAGACCACACTCGGAGCACTGTGCACAGTTCTGGTCTCCATATACCTGGGTTAGACCACACTTGGAGCACTGTGCACAGTTCTGGTCTCCATATGCCTGGGTTTGACCACACTTGGAGCACTGTGCACAGTTCTGGTCTCCATATACCTGGGTTAGTCCACACTTGGAGCACTGTGCACAGTTCTGGTCTCCGTATACCTGGGTTAGTCCACACTTGGAGAACTGTGCACAGTTCTGGTCTCCATATACCTGGGTTAGACCACACTGGGAGCACTGTGCACAGTTCTGGTCTCCATATACCTGGGTTGGACCACACTGGGAGCACTGTGCACAGTTCTGGTCTCCGTGTACCTGGGTTAGACCACACTGGGAGCACTGTGCACAGTTCTGGTCTCCGTATACCTGGGTTAGACCACACTTGGAGCACTGTGCACAGTTCTGGTCTCCATATACCTGGGTTAGACCACACTTGGAGCGCTGTGCACAGTTCTGGTCTCCATATACCTTGGTTAGACCACACTTGGAGCACTGTGCACAGTTCTGGTCTCCATATACCTGGGTTAGACCACACTCGGAGCACTGTGCACAGTTCTGGTCTCCGTATACAGGGGTTAGACCACACTCGGAGCACTGTGCACAGTTCTGGTCTCCGTATACCTGGGTTAGACCACACTCGGAGCACTGTGCACAGTTCTGGTCTCCATATACCTGGGTTCGACCACACTTGGAGCACTGTGCACAGTTCTGGTCTCCATATACCTGGGTTAGACCACACTTGGAGCACTGTGCACAGTTCTGGTCTCCGTATACCTGGGTTAGACCACACTTGGAGCACTGTGCACAGTTCTGGTCTCCGTATACCTGGATTAGACCACACTTGGAGCACTGTGCACAGTTCTGGTCTCCATATACCTGGGTTAGACCACACTGGGAGCACTGTGCACAGTTCTGGTCTCCCTGTACCTGGGTTAGACCACACTGGGAGCACTGTGCACAGTTCTGGTCTCCATATACCTGGGTTAGACCACACTTGGAGCACTGTGCACAGTTCTGGTCTCCATATACCTGGGTTAGTCCACACTTGGAGCACTGTGCACAGTTCTGGTCTCCATATACCTGGGTTAGACCACACTGGGAGCACTGTGCACAGTTCTGGTCTCCGTATACCTGGGTTAGACCACACTGGGAGCACTGTGCACAGTTCTGGTCTCCGTATTCCTGGGTTAGACCACACTGGGAGCACTGGGCACAGTTCTGGTCTCCATATACCTGGGTTAGACCACACTTGGAGCGCTGTGCACAGTTCTGGTCTCCATATACCTTGGTTAGACCACACTTGGAGCGCTGTGCACAGTTCTGGTCTCCACATACCTGGGTTAGACCACACTGGGAGCACTGTGCACAGTTCTGGTCTCCATATACCTAGATTGGACCACACTGGGAGCACTGTGCACAGTTCTGGTCTCCATATACCTGGGTTAGACCACACTGGGAGCACTGTGCACAGTTCTGGTCTCCATATACCTGGGTTAGACCACACTCGGAGCACTGTGCACAGTTCTGGTCTCCATATACCTGGGTTAGACCACACTGGGAGCACTGTGCACAGTTCTGGTCTCCATATACCTTGGTTAGACCACACTTGGAGCACTGGGCACAGTTCTGGTCTCCATATACCTGGGTTAGACCACACTGGGAGCACTGTGCACAGTTCTGGTCTCCATATACCTGGGTTAGACCACACTGGGAGCACTGTGCACAGTTCTGGTCTCCATATACCTTGGTTAGACCACACTCGGAGCACTGGGCACAGTTCTGGTCTCCGTATACCTGGGTTAGACCACACTTGGAGCGCTGTGCACAGTTCTGGTCTCCATATACCTTGGTTAGACCACACTTGGAGCACTGTGCACAGTTCTGGTCTCCATATACCTGGGTTAGACCACACTCGGAGCACTGTGCACAGTTCTGGTCTCCGTATACAGGGGTTAGACCACACTCGGAGCACTGTGCACAGTTCTGGTCTCCATATACCTGGGTTAGACCACACTCGGAGCACTGTGCACAGTTCTGGTCTCCATATACCTGGGTTAGACCACACTGGGAGCACTGTGCACAGTTCTGGTCTCCATATACCTGGGTTAGACCACACTGGGAGCACTGTGCACAGTTCTGGTCTCCATATACCTGGGTTAGACCACACTGGGAGCACTGTGCACAGTTCTGGTCTCCGTGTACCTGGGTTAGACCACACTTGGAGCACTGTGCACAGTTCTGGTCTCCGTATACCTGGGTTAGACCACACTGGGAGCACTGTGCACAGTTCTGGTCTCCGTCTACCTGGGTTAGACCACACTTGGAGCACTGTGCACAGTTCTGGTCTCCATATACCTGGGTTAGACCACACTGGGAGCACTGTGCACAGTTCTGGTCTCCATATACCTGGGTTAGACCACACTGGGAGCACTGTGCACAGTTCTGGTCTCCATATACCTGGGTTAGACCACACTGGGAGCACTGTGCACAGTTCTGGTCTCCATATACCTGGGTTAGACCACACTTGGAGCACTGTGCACAGTTCTGGTCTCCATATGCCTGGGTTTGACCACACTTGGAGCACTGTGCACAGTTCTGGTCTCCATATACCTGGGTTAGACCACACTTGGAGCACTGTGCACAGTTCTGGTCTCCGTATACCTGGGTTAGACCACACTTGGAGCACTGTGCACAGTTCTGGTCTCCATATACCTGGGTTAGACCACACTTGGAGCACTGTGCACAGTTCTGGTCTCCATATACCTGGGTTAGACCACACTGGGAGCACTGTGCACAGTTCTGGTCTCCGTATACCTTGGTTAGACCACACTCGGAGCACCGTGCACAGTTCTGGTCTCCATATACCTGGGTTAGACCACACTCGGAGCACTGTGCACAGTTCTGGTCTCCATATACCAGGGTTAGACCACACTTGGAGCACTGTGCACAGTTCTGGTCTCCATATACCAGGGTTACACCACACTCAGAGCACTGTGCACAGTTCTGGTCTCCATATACCTGGGTTAGACCACACTTGGAGCACTGTGCACAGTTCTGGTCTCCATATACCTGGGTTAGACCACACTCGGAGTACCGTGCACAGTTCTGGTCTCCATATACCAGGGTTAGACCACACTTGGAGCACTGTGCACAGTTCTGGTCTCCATATACCTTGGTTAGACCACACTCGGAGCACCGTGCACTGTTCTGGTCTCCATATACCTGGGTTAGACCACACTCGGAGCACTGTGCACAGTTCTGGTCTCCATATACCAGGGTTAGACCACACTCGGAGCGCTGTGCACAGTTCTGGTCTCCATATACCAGGGTTAGACCACACTTGGAGCACTGTGCACAGTTCTGGTCTCCGTGTACCTGGGTTAGACCACACTTGGAGCACTGTGCACAGTTCTGGTCTCCATATACCTGGGTCAGATCACACTTGGAGCACTGTGCACAGTTCTGGTCTCCATATACCTGGGTTCGTCCACACTTGGAGCACTGTGCACAGTTCTGGTCTCCATATACCTTGATTAGACCACACTTGGAGCACCGTGCACAGTTCTGGTCTCCATATACCAGGGTTAGACCACACTTGGAGCACTGTGCACAGTTCTGGTCTCCATATACCTTGATTAGACCACACTTGGAGCACCGTGCACAGTTCTGGTCTCCATATACCTGGGTTAGACCACACTTGGAGCACCGTGCACAGTTCTGGTCTCCATATACCAGGGTTAGACCACACTTGGAGCACTGTGCACAGTTCTGGTCTCCATATACCTGGGTCAGATCACACTTGGAGCACAGTGCACAGTTCTGGTCTCCATATACCTGGGTTAGTCCACACTTGGAGCACTGTGCACAGTTCTGGTCTCCATATACCTGGGTTAGACCACACTTGGAGCACTGTGCACAGTTCTGGTCTCCATATACCTGGGTTAGACCACACTTGGAGCACTGTGCACAGTTCTGGTCTCCATATACCTTGGTTAGACCACACTTGGAGCACTGTGCACAGTTCTGGTCTCCATATTCCTGGGTTAGACCACACTCGGAGCACCGTGCACAGTTCTGGTCTCCATATACCAGGGTTAGACCACACTTGGAGCACTGTGCACAGTTCTGGTCTCCAAATACCTGGGTTAGACCACACTTGGAGCACTGGGCACAGTTCTGGTCTCCATATACCTGGGTTAGACCACACTGGGAGCACTGTGCACAGTTCTGGTCTCCATATACCTTGATTAGACCACACTGGGAGCACTGTGCACAGTTCTGGTCTCCATATTCCTGGGTTAGACCACACTCGGAGCACCGTGCACAGTTCTGGTCTCCATATACCAGGGTTAGACCACACTTGGAGCACTGTGCACAGTTCTGGTCTCCATATACCTGGGTTAGACCACACTCGGAGCACAGTGCACAGTTCTGGTCTCCATATACCTGGGTTCGACCACACTGGGAGCACTGTGCACAGTTCTGGTCTCCATATACCTGGGTTGGACCACACTTGGAACACTGTGCACAGTTCTGGTCTCCATATACCTTGATTAGACCACACTTGGAGCACTGTGCACAGTTCTGGTCTCCATATTATAAAAACGATATCGAGGCACTGCAGAAGATGCAAAAAAGATTCACAAGGATGATACCAGAATTGAGAGGTTTCTATCTGTCAGGAAAGGCTGAACAGGCTGGGGGTCTTTTCTCCAGAAAAGAGAAGACTGAGGGGTGACCTGATGGAGGTCTTTAAGATTATGAAAGGTTTCGATCGGGTGGACGTAGAGAAGATATTTCCACTTGTGGGGGGAGACCAGAACCAGGGGGCCATAAATATAAGATAGTCACCAATAAATCCAATCGGGAATTCAGGAGAAACTTCTTTCCCCAGAGAGTGGTGAGAATGTGGAACTCGCTCCCACAAGGAGTAGTTGAGGGGAAGGTGGAGGAGGGAGGGGAGGAGGGAGGGGAGGAGGCTCGTGGGGAGCACAAGCACCGGGATAGACCAGAGGGGCCGAGTGGCCTGTTTCTGTGGTGTGGACATGATGTAACTCGATGCAAACTGTGACTCCCTAATCTCAGCTCCCTTCTGCTGTGCTCTAAGATTCCATAAGGTTTGACCCCGAGACACATGAGGAGATGTTAGGACAGGCGACCAAAGGCTGGGTCAAAGAGGGAGGTTTTCAGGAGGGACTTAAAGGAGGAGAGAGAGAGAGGTGGAGAGGTTTTGGGAGGGAATTCCAGAGCACAGAGGCCCCAGGCAGCTGAAGGCACGGCCGCCAATGGTGGAGCAATGGGAATCGGGGGGATGGACAAGAGGCCAGAATTGGAGGAGCGCAGAGATCTGGGAGGGTTGGAGAGGCTGGAGGAAGTTCCAGAGATCTGGGAGGGTTGGAGGGGCTGGAGGAGGTTACAGAGATTTGGGAGGGTCGGAGGAGGGTTACAGAGATCTGGGAGGCTTGGAGGGGCTGGAGGAGGTTACAGAGATCTGGGAGGGTCAGAGGGGCTGGAGGAGGGTTACAGAGATCTTGGAAGGTCGGAGGGGCTGGAGGAGATTACAGAGATCTGGGAGGGTCGGAGGGGCTGGAGGTGGTTACAGAGATCTGGTAGGGTCGGAGGGGCTGGAGGAGGGTTACAGAGATCTGGGAGGGGGGGCTGGAGGAGGTTACAGAGATCTGGGAGGGTCGGAGGGCTGGAGGAGGGTTACAGAGATCTGGGAGGGTCGGAGGGGCTGGAGGAGGGTTACAGAGATCTGGGAGGGTCGGAGGGACTGGAGGAGGTTACAGAGATCTGGGAGGGTCAGAGGGGCTGGAGGAGGGTTACAGAGATCTGGGCGGGTCGGAGGGGCTGGAGGAGGTTACAGAGATCTGGGAGGGTCGGAGGGGCTGGAGGAGGTTACAGAGATCTGGGAGGGTCGGAGGGGCTGGAGGAGGGTTACAGAGATCTGGGAGGGTCGGAGGGGCTGGAGGAGGTTACAGAGATCTGGGAGGGTCGGAGGGGCTGGAGGAGGGTTACAGAGATCTGGGAGGGTCGGAGGGGCTGGAGGAGGTTACAGAGATCTGGGCGGGTCGGAGGGGCTGGAGGAGGGTTACAGAGATCTGGGAGGGTCGGAGGGGCTGGAGGAGGGTTACAGAGATCTGGGAGGGTCGGAGGGGCTGGAGGAGGTTACAGAGATCTGGGAGGGTCGGAGGGGCTGGAGGAGGGTGACAGAGATCTGGTAGGGTCGGAGGGGCTGGAGGAGGGTTACAGAGATCTGGGAGGGGGGGCTGGAGGAGGGTTACAGAGATCTGGGAGGGTCGGAGGGACTGGAGGAGGTTACAGAGATCTGGGAGGGTCTGAGGGGCTGGAGGAGGGTTACAGAGATCTGGGAGGGTCGGAGGGGCTGGAGGAGGTTACAGAGATCTGGGAGGGTCGGAGGGGCTGGAGGAGGTTACAGAGATCTGGTAGGGTCGGAGGGGCTGGAGGAGGGTTACAGAGATCTGGGAGGGTCGGAGGGGCTGGAGGAGGTTACAGAGATCTGGGAGGGTCTGAGGGGCTGGAGGAGGGTTACAGAGATCTGGGAGGGTCGGAGGGGCTGGAGGAGGTTACAGAGATCTGGGAGGGTCGGAGGGGCTGGAGGAGGGTTACAGAGATCTGGGAGTGTTGGAGGGGCTGGAGGAGGTTACAGAGATCTGGGAGGGTCGGAGGGGCTGGAGGAGGTTACAGAGATCTGGGAGGGTCGGAGGGGCTGGAGGAGGGTTACAGAGATCTGGGAGGGTCGGAGGGGCTGGAGGAGGTTACAGAGATCTGGGAAGGTCGGAGGGGCTGGAGGAGGGTTACAGAGATCTGGGAGGGTCGGAGGGGCTGGAGGAGGTTACAGAGATCTGGGAGGGTTTGAGGGGATGGAGGAGGTTACAGAAATCTGGGAGGGTCGGAGGGGCTGGAGGAGGTTACAGAGATCTGGGAGGGTCGGAGGGGCTGGAGGAGGGTTACAGAGATCTGGGAGGGTCGGAGGGGCTGGAGGAGGGTTACAGAGATCTGGGAGGGTCGGAGGAGGTTACAGAGATCTGGGCGGGTCGGAGGGGCTGGAGGAGGTTACAGAGATCTGGGAGGGTCGGAGGGGCTGGAGGAGGGTTACAGAGATCTGGGAGGGTCGGAGGGGCTGGAGGAGGGTTACAGAGATCTGGGAGGGTCGGAGGGGCTGGAGGAGGTTACAGAGATCTGGGAGGGTCGGAGGGGCTGGAGGAGGTTACAGAGATCTGGGAGGGTTGGAGGGGCTGGAGGAGGGTTACAGAGATCTGGGCGGGTCGGAGGGGCTGGAGGAGGTTACCGAGATCTGGGAGGGTCGGAGGGGCTGGGGGAGGGTTACAGAGATCTGGGCGGGTCGGAGGGGCTGGAGGAGGTTACAGAGATCTGGGAGGGTCGGAGGGGCTGGAGGAGGTTACGGAGATCTGGGAGGGTCGGAGGGGCTGGAGGAGGTTACAGAGATCTGGGAGGGTCGGAGGGGCTGGTGGAGGTTACAGAGATCTGGGAAGGTCGGAGGGGCTGGAGGAGGTTACAGAGATCTGGGAGGGTCGGAGGAGGTTACAGAGATCTGGGAGGGTCAGAGGGGCTGGAGGAGGTTACAGAGATCCGGGAGGGTCGGAGGGGCTGGAGGAGGTTACAGAGATCTGGGAGGGTCGGAGGGGCTGGAGGAGGTTACAGAGATCCGGGAGGGTCGGAGGGGCTGGAGGAGGTTACAGAGATCTGGGAGGGTCGGAGGGGCTGGAGGAGGTTACAGAGATCTGGGAGGGTCGGAGGGGCTGGAGGAGGTTACAGAGATCTGGGCGGGTCGGAGGGGCTGGAGGAGGGTTACAGAGATCTGGGAGGGTCGGAGGGGCTGGAGGAGGGTTACAGAGATCTGGGAGGGTCGGAGGGGCTGGAGGAGGGTTACAGAGATCTGGGAGGGTCGGAGGGGCTGGAGGAGGGTTACAGAGATCTGGGAGGGTCGGAGGGGCTGGAGGAGGTTACAGAGATCTGGGAGGGTCGGAGGGGCTGGAGGAGGTTACAGAGATCTGGGCGGGTCGGAGGGGCTGGTGGAGGTTACAGTGATCTGGGAGGGTCAGAGGGGCTGGAGGAGGTTACAGTGATCTGGGAGGGTCAGAGGGGCTGGAGGAGGGTTACAGAGATCTGGGCGGGTCGGAGGGGCTGGAGGAGGTTACAGAGATCTGGGAGGGTCGGAGGGGCTGGAGGAGGTTACAGAGATCTGGGCGGGTCGGAGGGGCTGGAGGAGGTTACAGAGATCTGGGAGGGTCGGAGGGGCTGGAGGAGGTTACAGAGATCTGGGAGGGTCGGAGGGGCTGGAGGAGGGTTACAGAGATCTGGGAGGGTCGGAGGGGCTGGAGGAGGGTGACAGAGATCTGGGACGGGGGGGCTGGAGGAGGTTACAGAGATCTGGGAGGGTTGGAGGGGCTGGAGGAGGGTTACAGAGATCTGGGAGGGTCGGAGGGGCTGGAGGAGGTTACAGAGATCTGGGAGGGTCGGAGGGGCTGGAGGAGGTTACAGAGATCTGGGAGGGTCGGAGGGGCTGGAGGAGGGTT
Source organism: Heptranchias perlo (assembly GCF_035084215.1). NCBI lineage: Eukaryota > Metazoa > Chordata > Chondrichthyes > Hexanchiformes > Hexanchidae > Heptranchias > Heptranchias perlo. The sequence goes on along the minus strand of NW_027139948.1, from coordinate 61,705 downwards.
ACAGAGATCTGGGAGGGTCGGAGGGGCTGGAGGAGGGTTACACAGATCTGGGAGGGTCGAAGGGGCTGGAGGAGGTTACAGAGATCTGGGAGGGTCGGAGGGGCTGGAGGAGGTTACAGAGATCCGGGAGGGTCGGAGGGGCTGGAGGAGGTTACAGAGATCTGGGAGGGTCGGAGGGGCTGGAGGAGGTTACAGAGATCTGGGAGGGTCGAAGGGGCTGGAGGAGGTTACAGAGATCTGGGAGGGTCGGAGGGGCTGGAGGAGGTTACAGAGATCTGGGAGGGTCGAAGGGGCTGGAGGAGGTTACAGAGATCTGGGAGGGTCGGAGGGTCTGGAGGAGGGTTACAGGGATCTGGGAGGGTCGGAGGGGCTGGGGGAGGTTCCAGAGATCTGGGAGGGTCGGAGGGGCTGGGGGAGGGTTACAGAGATCTGGGAGGGTCGAAGGGGCTGGAGGAGGTTACAGAGATCTGGGAGGGTTGGAGGGGCTGGAGGAGGTTACAGAGATCTGGGAGGGTCGGAGGGGCTGGAGGAGGTTACAGAGATCCGGGAGGGTCGGAGGGGCTGGAGGAGGTTACAGAGATCTGGGAGGGTCGGAGGGGCTGGAGGAGGTTACAGAGATCTGGGAGGGTCGAAGGGGCTGGAGGAGGTTACAGAGATCTGGGAGGGTCGGAGGGGCTGGAGGAGGTTACAGAGATCTGGGAGGGTCGAAGGGGCTGGAGGAGGTTACAGAGATCTGGGAGGGTCGGAGGGTCTGGAGGAGGGTTACAGGGATCTGGGAGGGTCGGAGGGGCTGGGGGAGGTTCCAGAGATCTGGGAGGGTCGGAGGGGCTGGGGGAGGGTTACAGAGATCTGGGAGGGTCGAAGGGGCTGGAGGAGGTTACAGAGATCTGGGAGGGTTGGAGGGGCCGGAGGAGGTTACAGAGATCTGGGAGGGTCGGAGGGGCTGGAGGTGGTTACAGAGATCTGGGCGGGTCGGAGGGGCTGGAGGAGGGTTACAGAGATCTGGGAGGGTGGGAGGGTGGGAGGGGCTGGAGGAGGGTTACAGAGATCTGGGAGGGTCGGAGGGGCTGGAGGAGGGTTACAGAGATCTGGGAGGGTCGGAGGGGCTGGAGGAGGGTTACAGAGATCTGGGAGGGTCGGAGGGGCTGGAGGAGGGTTACAGAGATCTGGGAGGGTCGGAGGGGCTGGAGGAGGTTACAGAGATCTGGGAGGGTCGGAGGGGCTGGAGGAGGGTTACAGAGATCTGGGAGGGGCTGGAGGGGCTGGAGGAGGTTACAGAGATCTGGGAGGGTCGGAGGGGCTGGAGGAGGTTACAGAGATCTGGGAGGGTCGGAGAGGTGAGGTTGGGTTAACCACATTTGATTGGTAACACACTGATTTTCTCGTGAACAAGGTATGAACAGAGTTACAGGCCGTGTACAGTGACTCCGACGTGGGTACACAGGACATAATTTCATAGTTTGCCGGTGAGCCGAAACTCGGGAATGTGGTGAACAATGTGGAGAATCGGAACAGACTTCAGGAGGACAGAGACAGAGTGGGGGAAATGGGCCGAGACACGGCAAATACAGGTTAATGCAGAGAAACGGGAGGTGATGCATTTCAGTGGGAAGAGAGAGAGAGGGAGAGGGGGAGAGGGAGGGAGAGAGAGAGAGCTACAGAGAGACGGAGAGATACAGAGAGAGGGAGAGAGAGAGTCAGAGAGGAGGAGAGAGAGAGAGGGAGAGAGCAGGAGAGAGAGAAGGAGAGAGGGACAGAGAGACAGACAAAGGGAGGGAGAGAGACAAAGGGAGGGAGAGAGACAAAGGGAGGGAGAGAGAGACAAAGGGAGAGAGAGAGAGACAAAGGGAGAGAGAGAGAGACAAAGAGAGAGAGAGAGAGACAAAGGGAGAGAGAGAGAGACAAAGGGAGAGAGAGAGAGACAAAGGGAAGGAGAGAGACAAAGGGAGGGAGAGAGACAAAGGGAGGGAGAGAGACAAAGAGACAAAGGGAGAGAGAGAGAGAGAGAGAGCTACAGAGAGACGGAGAGATACAGAGAGAGGGAGAGAGAGAGTCAGAGAGGAGGAGAGAGAGAGAGGGAGAGAGCAGGAGAGAGAGAAGGAGAGAGGGACAGAGAGAGAGACAAAGGGAGGGAGAGAGACAAAGGGAGGGAGAGAGACAAAGGGAGAGAGAGAGAGACAAAGAGAGAGAGAGAGAGACAAAGGGAGAGAGAGAGATACAAAGGAAGAGAGAGACAAAGGGAAGGAGAGAGACAAAGGGAGGGAGAGAGACAAAGGGAGGGAGAGAGACAAAGAGACAAAGGGAGAGAGAGAGAGAGAGAGAGCTACAGAGAGACGGAGAGATACAGAGAGAGGGAGAGAGAGAGTCAGAGAGGAGGAGAGAGAGAGAGGGAGAGAGCAGGAGAGAGAGAAGGAGAGAGGGACAGAGAGAGAGACAAAGGGAGGGAGAGAGACAAAGGGAGAGAGAGAGACAAAGGGAGAGAGAGAGAGACAAAGGGAGAGAGAGAGACAAAGGGAGAGAGAGAGAGAGACAGAGAGAGAGAGAGAGAGAGACAAAAGGAGAGGGAGAGAGACAAAGGGAGAGGGAGAGACAAAGGGAGGGAGAGAGACAAAGGGAGAGAGAGAGACAAAGGGAGGGAGAGAGAGACAAAGGGAGAGGGAGAGAGACAAAGGGAGGGAGAGAGACAAAGGGAGAGAGAGAGACAAAGGGAGGGAGAGAGAGACAAAGGGAGGGAGAGAGAGAGAGAGAGAGAGACAAAGGGAGGGAGAGAGACAAAGGGAGAGAGACAAAGGGAGGGAGAGAGACAAAGGGAGAGAGAGAGAGAGACAAAGGGAGAGGGAGAGAGACAAAGGGAGGGAGAGAGAGACAAAGGGAGGGAGAGAGACAAAGGGAGGGAGAGAGACAAAGGGAGAGGGAGAGAGACAAAGGGAGAGAGAGAGACAAAGGGAGGGAGAGAGACAAAGGGAGGGAGAGAGACAAAGGGAGGGAGAGAGACAAAGGGAGGGAGAGAGACAAAGGGAGGGAGAGAGACAAAGGGAGGGAGAGAGAGAGAGACAAAGGGAGAGGGAGAGAGACAAAGGGAGGGAGAGAGAGACAAAGGGAGGGAGAGAGACAAAGGGAGAGAGAGAGAGAGACAAAGGGAGAGGGAGAGAGACAAAGGGAGGGAGAGAGAGACAAAGGGAGGGAGAGAGACAAAGGGAGGGAGAGAGACAAAGGGAGAGGGAGAGAGACAAAGGGAGAGAGAGAGACAAAGGGAGGGAGAGAGACAAAGGGAGGGAGAGAGACAAAGGGAGGGAGAGAGACAAAGGGAGGGAGAGAGACAAAGGGAGGGAGAGAGACAAAGGGAGGGAGAGAGAGAGAGACAAAGGGAGAGGGAGAGAGACAAAGGGAGGGAGAGAGAGACAAAGGGAGGGAGAGAGACAAAGGGAGGGAGAGAGAGACAAAGGGAGAGGGAGAGAGACAAAGGGAGGGAGAGAGACAAAGGGAGGGAGAGAGAGACAAAGGGAGGGAGAGAGACAAAGGGAGGGAGAGAGACAAAGGGAGAGAGAGAGACAAAGGGAGGGAGAGAGACAAAGGGAGAGGGAGAGAGACAAAGGGAGAGAGAGAGACAAAGGGAGGGAGAGAGAGACAAAGGGAGGGAGAGAGACAAAGGGAGGGAGAGAGAGACAAAGGGAGAGGGAGAGAGACAAAGGGAGAGAGAGAGACAAAGGGAGAGAGAGAGACAAAGGGAGGGAGAGAGACAAAGGGAGGGAGAGAGAGACAAAGGGAGGGAGAGAGACAAAGGGAGAGGGAGAGAGAGAGACAAAGGGAGAGAGAGAGACAAAGGGAGGGAGAGAGACAAAGGGAGAGAGAGAGACAAAGGGAGGGAGAGAGAGAGAGACAAAGGGAGAGAGAGAGAGAGACAAAAGGAGAGGGAGAGAGACAAAGGGAGGGAGAGAGACAAAGGGAGGGAGAGAGACAAAGGGAGAGAGAGAGACAAAGGGAGAGAGAGAGACAAAGGGAGGGAGAGAGACAAAGGGAGAGAGAGAGACAAAGGGAGAGAGAGAGACAAAGGGAGAGAGAGAGACAAAGGGAGAGAGAGAGACAAAGGGAGGGAGAGAGACAAAGGGAGGGTGAGAGACAAAGGGAGGGAGAGAGAGACAAAGGGAGGGAGAGAGACAAAGGGAGGGAGAGAGACAAAGGGAGAGAGAGAGACAAAGGGAGAGAGAGAGAGACAAAGGGAGAGAGAGAGAGAGACAAAGGGCGAGAGAGAGAGAGACAAAGGGAGAGAGAGAGAGACAAAGGGAGAGAGAGAGAGAGAGACAAAGGGAGAGAGAGAGAGAGACAAAGGGAGAGAGAGAGAGAGAGACAAAGGGAGAGAGAGAGAGAGACAAAGGGAGAGAGAGAGAGAGTGACGGAGAGAGACAGCGACAGAGGGAGAGAGCGACAGAGGGAGAGGGAGACAGAAAGAGAGAGAGACAGACAGACAGAGGGGGGGAAAAAGAGAGAGAAAGAAAGAGAGACACAGAGAGAGAGAGAGACTGAGAGAGAAAGAGAGAGAGAGAGAAAGAAAGAGAGAGAGAGAAAGAGAGAGAGAGACTGAGAGAGAAAGAGAGAGAGAAAGAGAGAGAGACTGAGAGAGAAAGAGAGAGAGACTGAGAGAGAAAGAGAGAGAGACTGAGAGAGAAAGAGAGAGAGAGAGAGAGAGAGAGAAGCGATCCATTGGATGGAGCGGGGGAGATGGGGAGAGATTATTTTACGCAGCGAGTCGTTCTGATCTGGAATTCGCTGCCTGAAAGGGAGGTGGAGGCAGATTCAATAATAACTTTCAAAAGGGGGAATTGGAGAAAGACTCGAAGGGGGAAAATTTACAGGACTGTGGGGGTAAGAGCAGGGGGGGAGTGGGACCAATTGGAGAGCTCCTTCAAAGGGCCAGCACAGGCACGATGGGCCGAATGTCCTGTGCTGGACGTACTGTGTCACTGCAATAAAGGCTCACCTTCTTCCAATGTATAGATCTTCAAGCCAGAAAGCTGTTTGGCGAGAATCGACTTGGGAAGATTCAGCAAAGAGGGATTATAAACGATGAAATCTCGATAATAGTTCTGGAGGATTGAGACGGCCAACTGCTGAATACTGAGAATAAAGGACATTGGAGGGTTAGAGATAGTCGGGGACACAGTCACCTCCGACAGGGCGGAGCTCCCTCCGTACCGACCCTCCGACAGGGCGGAGCTCCCTCCGTACCGACCCTCCGACAGGGCGGAGCTCCCTCCGTACCGACCCTCCCACAGGGCGGAGCTCCCTCCGTACCGACCCTCCCACAGGGCGGAGCTCCCTCCGTACCGACCCTCCCACAGGGCGGAGCTCCCTCCGTACCGACCCTCCCACAGGGCGGAGCTCCCTCCGTACCGACCCTCCCACAGGGCGGAGCTCCCTCCGTACCGACCCTCCCACAGGGCGGAGCTCCCTCCGTACCGACCCTCCCACAGGGCGGAGCTCCCTCCGTACCGACCCTCCCACAGGGCGGAGCTCCCTCCGTACCGACCCTCCCACAGGGCGGAGCTCCCTCCGTACCGACCCTCCCACAGGGCGGAGCTCCCTCCGTACCGACCCTCCCACAGGGCGGAGCTCCCTCAGTACCGACCCTCCCACAGGGCGGAGCTCCCTCCGTACCGACCCTCCGACAGGGCGGAGCTCCCTCCGTACCGACCCTCCCACAGGGCGGAGCTCCCTCCGTACCGACCCTCCCACAGGGCGGAGCTCCCTCCGTACCGACCCTCCCACAGGGCGGAGCTCCCTCCGTACCGACCCTCCCACAGGGCGGAGCTCCCTCCGTACCGACCCTCCCACAGGGCGGAGCTCCCTCAGTACCGACCCTCCCACAGTGCGGCGCTCCCTCAGTACCGACCCTCCCACAGTGCGGCGCTCCCTCAGTACCGACCCTCCCACAGTGCGGCGCTCCCTCGGTACCGACCCTCCGACAGGGCGGAGCTCCCTCCGTACCGACCCTCCCACAGTGCGGCGCTCCCTCAGTACTGACCCTCCGACAGTGCGGCGCTCCCTCAGTACCGACCCTCCCACAGTGCGGCGCTCCCTCGGTACCGACCCTCCGACAGGGCGGCGCTCCCTCAGTACAGACCCTCCCACAGTGCGGCGCTCCCTCAGTACCGACCCTCCCACAGTGCGGCGCTCCCTCGGTACCGACCCTCCCACAGTGCGGCGCTCCCTCGGTACCGACCCTCCGACAGGGCGGAGCTCCCTCCGTACCGACCCTCCCACAGTGCGGCGCTCCCTCAGTACTGACCCTCCGACAGTGCGGCGCTCCCTCGGTACCGACCCTCCCACAGTGCGGCGCTCCCTCAGTACCGACCCTCCAACAGTGCGGCGCTCCCTCAGTACCGACCCTCCCACAGTGCGGCGCTCCCTCAGTACCGACCCTCCGACAGTGCGGCGCTCCCTCGGTACCGACCCTCCCACAGTGCGGCGCTCCCTCGGCACCGACCCTCCGACAGTGCGGCTCTCCCTCAGTACTGACCCTCCGACAGTGCGGCGCTCCCTCAGCACCGACCCTCCCACAGTGCGGCGCTCCCTCAGTACCGACCCTCCCACAGTGCGGCGCTCCCTCGGTACCGACCCTCCGACAGGGCGGCGCTCCCTCAGTACAGACCCTCCCACAGTGCGGCGCTCCCTCGGTACCGACCCTCCCACAGTGCGGCGCTCCCTCAGTACTGACCCTCCCACAGTGCGGCGCTCCCTCGGTACCGACCCTCCGACAGGGCGGCGCTCCCTCAGTACAGACCCTCCCACAGTGCGGCGCTCCCTCGGTACCGACCCTCCCACAGTGCGGCGCTCCCTCAGCACCGACCCTCCCACAGTGCGGCGCTCCCTCGGTACCGACCCTCCGACAGGGCGGCGCTCCCTCAGTACCGACCCTCCCACAGTGCGGCGCTCCCTCGGTACCGACCCTCCGACAGCGCGGCGCTCCCTCAGTACCAATCCAGTGAACCTTCTCGGAACTGCCTCGGAGGCAAGTCTATCCTTCCTTAGATGAGGGCACCAGAACTGTACGCAATACTCCAGGTGTGGTCTCACCAGCACCCTGTGGCACGACCTCCCTGCTTTTATCCCCCATCCCCCTAGAAATAAAGGCCAATATTCCATTTGCTTTCCCAATTACCTGCTGCACCTGTCGAGCTTTGTATCATCGGCAAATTTGGCCACAAGACACTCTGTCCCTTCATCCAAGTCACTGATAGATATTGTAAATAGTTGCGGCCCCAGCACTGAGCCCTGCGGCACCCCACTAGTTACAGATCGCCATTTTGAAAATGACCCTTTTATCCCGACTCTTTGTTTTCTGTGAGTTAGCCAATCCTCTATCCGTGCCAGTATGTTACCCCCAACACCGTGAGCTCTTATCTTGTGCAGTAATCTTTTAAGTGGCACCTTATCGAACGTCTTTTGGAAATCCCAATATACTACATCGACTGGTTCCCCTTTATCCACCCTCTCCGTTACTTCCTCAAAGAACTCGAATAAATTTGTCAGACACGATTTCCCCTTCATAAAACCATGTTGACTCTCCTTGATTGTATCATGAGTCTCCAAATGTCCTTAATAACGGATTCCAGCATTTTCCCAATGACAGATGTTCGGCTGACTGGTCTACAGTTACCTGCTTTCTGTCTCACTCCCTTCTTGACTGGGGCTGTTACGTTTGCGGGTTTTCCAATCCGCTGGGACCTTTCCAGAATCTAGTGAATTCTGGAAGATTACAATCAATCGTAGAATCGCAGCAGGTTCCAGCACAGAAGGAGGCCGCTCGGCCCCTCGAGTCCGTGCCGGCTCTCTGCAGGAGCAATCCAGCCAGTCCCACTCCCCCCGCCCTTTCCCTGTAGCCCCAAGATCCCGTGTGCTTTTTTAACCGCTTTCTCAACCTGCCCTGCCACCTTCAACGATTTGTGCACATAAACCCCCAGATCGCTCTGTTCCTGCACCCCCTTTAAAATTGTGCCCTCTAGTTTATGACAACATAAGAAACAGGAGCAGGAGTAGGCCAATCGGCCCCTCGAGCCTGCTCCGCCATTCAATAAGATCATGGCTGATCTGATCCTAACCTCAAATCTAAATTCATGTCCAATTTCCTGCCCGCTCCCCGTAACCCCTAATTCCCTTTATTTCTAGGAAACTGTCTATTTCTGTTTTAAATTTATTTAATGATGTAGCTTCCTGGGGCAGCAAATTCCACAGACCTACTACCCTCTGAGTGAAGAAGTTTCTCCTCATCTCAGTTTTGATTATGCCCCCTCGTTCTAGTTTCACCCATCCTTGGGAACATCCTTACCGCATCCACCCGATCAAGCCCCTTCACAATCTTATATGTTTCAATAAGATCGCCTCTCATTCTTCTGAACTCCAATGAGTAGAGTCCCAATCTACTCAACCTCTCCTCACATATCCACCCCCTCATCCCCGTGATTAACCGAGTGAACCTTCTTTGTACTGCCTCGAGAGCAAGTATGTCTTTTCTTAAGTGTGGAGACCAAAACTGTATGCAGTATTCCAGGTGCGGTCTCACCAATACCTTATATAACTGCAGCAATACCTCCTTGTTTTTATATTCTATCCCCCAAGCAATAAAAGCCAACACTCCGTTGGCCTTCTGGATCACCTGCTGCACCTGCAAACCCGCAAACGTAACAGCCCTATTCAAGAAGGGAGTGAGACATTACCTCTCCTCGTTCTTCCGACTGAAATGCATCACCTCGCATTTTTCCGCGTTAAATTTCATCTGCCACGTGTCCGCCCGTTCCACCAGCCTGTCTATATCCTCTTGAAGTCTATCACTGTCCTCCTCACTTCCAAGTTTTGTGTTACCTGCAAATTTGGAAATTGTGCCCTGGACACCCAAGTCATCAATATACATCAAGAAAAGCAGTGGGTCCCAACACCGACCCCTGGGGAACACCACTGTACACCTCCCTCCAGTCCGAAAAACGACCGTTCACCACTACTCTCTGTTTCCTGAGCCAATTCTGTATCCATGCTGCCGCTGAACCCTTTGGTCCACAATCTTGATGATAAGCCTTCCGTGTGGCACTTTATCAAACGCCTTGTGAAAGTCCATATATACTACATCAACCGCACTGCCCTCATCGACCCTCCCTGTTACCTCATCAAAAAACTCCCATCAAGTTAGTTAAACACGATTTGCCTTCAACAAATCCGTGCTGGCTTTCCCTGATCAATCCACGATCTCTGCAGCCACTTCCTTTCAGACCCTCGGATGCAAGCCATCAGGTCCAGGGGACTTGTCAGCCTTTGGACCCATTAGTTTACCTAGTACTTTTTCTCTAGTGATAATGATTGTTTTTAGTTCCTCCCTCCCCTTTGCCTACTTTTCTACTATTATTGGTAAATTATTAGTGTCTTCTACTGCGAAGACAGACACAAAATATCTGTTCAATTCCTCTGCCATTTCCTTGTTTTCCATTATTATTTCCCCAGTCTCATCCTCAAAGGGACCAATGTTTACTTTAGCTACCCTCTTCCTTTGCAGAAGCTTTTACTGTCAGTTTTTATATTTCTTGCTCGTTGACTCTCATAATTTATTTTCTCCCTCTTTATTATTATTTTTAGTCATCCTTTGCTGGTTTTTAAAGTTTTCCCGATCTTCGGGCTTACCAGTAATCTTTGCCATGTTTGGATGCTTTTTCTTTTAATCTGATACCGTCCTTGACTTCCTCAGTTAGCCATGGTTGGTTCACCCTTTTTGTGGAGTCTTTCCTCCTCACTGGGATATATTTTTGTTGCGAGTCATAAAATATCTTTTTCAATGTTTGCCACTGCTTATCCACCATCATACCATAGAATCATAGAAGTTTACAACATGGAAACAGGCCCTTCGGCCCAACATGTCCATGTCGCCCAGTTTATACCACTAAGCTGGTCCCAGTTGCCTGCACTTGGCCCATATCCCTCTGTACCCGTCTTACCCATGTAACTGTCCAAATGCTTTTGAAAAGACAAAATTGTACCCGCCTCCACTACTGCCTCTGGCAGCTCGTTCCAGACACTCACCACCCTTTGAGTGAAAAAATTGCCCCTCTGGACCCTTTTGTATCTCTCCCCTCTCACCTTAAATCTATGCCCCCTCGTTATAGACTCCCCGACCTTTGGGAAAAGATTTTGACTATCCACCTTATCTATGCCCCTCATTATTTTATCGACTTCTATAAGATCACCCCTTAACCTCCTACTCTCCAGGGAAAAAAGTCCCAGTCTATCCAACCTCTCCCAAAAAGTCAAACCATCAAGTCCCGGTAGCATCCTGGTAAATCTTTTCTGCACTCTTTCTAGTTTAATAATATCCTTTCTGTAATAGGGTGACCAGAACTGTACACAGTATTCCAAGTGTGGCCTCACCAATGTCTTGTGCAACTTCAACAAGACATCCCAACTCCTGTATTCAATGTAATCTGTTCATCCAGTCCACTTTAGCCAATTCCGCCCTTAATTCCTCACAGTGGTTTCAGACCCAAGATCCTTGCTCTCAAACTCGATGTGAAATTCCACCATATCATGATCGCTGTTTCCTAAGGGATCCTTTTACTTTGCGGTCATTAATTAGTCCTGTCTCGTTACCCATTACCGGATCCAAAAATGGCCTGCTCCCCGGTTGGTTCCCCGACGTATTGGTCTGAGAAACAATCCGGAATACACTCCATGAACTCCTCCTCAGGGCTGCCATTTTGATTTGCCCAATCGATGTGAAAGTTAAAATCGCCCGTGATTATTGTATCACCTTGTTTTTTTTTCCAACAAGTCTTTCATCCTCGACTAACCCCACCACCATTTCCTTCCTTCTCATCCTTCCCTGAACATTCAGTTCCCGACCTTGGCCGCCTTGCAACCACGTCTCTGTAATGGCCACGAGATTGGTGCTGTCAATTCGTCCGCCTTACAACGAATGCCGCGCGCTCTCAGATAAAGACCCTTCAATTTTGTCTTGCGACCATTCTTTCCTACCCCGGCCCCGTTTGTTTGTGCGCCCTGTCCCGTCCTGACGCACTCTGTTTCTCGTTACCTCCTCCGTAACTTTCCTGCGCTACTCCCTCGGCGTCTCTCTCTGCCAATCGAAGCTTGGCCCCGCCTGAATGCTCCCCCGCTCCCCTGGCGATCCAGTTTCAAGCCCGATCGACAGCCAAAGTCACTCGGTCCACCAGAGCGCTTGGTCCCCAGCACCGGGACAGGTGAAGCCCCTCTCGACGGGACAGCTCCCTCTTTCCGCAGATACCCCTCCCCCGATCTCGGACGCCTCTCCCAAATCCTCCCCCGCACCTTCTCCGCCGCGAGGAGGAAAGCCCCGGGTCTCTCTCCGCGCGCGCGGGGGCGCCCGGGAAACCCTGCGCCGCCTCACCTCAGATGTCCGATGTTGTAGAAAAAGCTCGCTCCGTCGGTCGTCCGTATGACTTTGACGGTGAACTGCGGCTGCATCTGACGGAGCTCGAGGAGGACGATGGCCAGGTAGTGGATGAACAGCAGAGCGTCGACCAGCGAGACGGCGTACTGCGCGATCCCGTGGAAATGGCGGTCCCTGCGCTCCAGGATACGGACACCAAGAGCATGAGCACGGAGCGGAAGGCGTAAAGGCGGGGCAGGTGAGAGCGGGGAGGACGCAGGAACACTGCCCAGCTGCCCAGCACCAGGATGAGCAACTTGAAGGCCAAGGAGATGTAAAGTCCCTCGCAGGCGCTCCCGCACGGCTCCAGGTCACCGTGCCACAAAAGATGCGGCAACGTCACGAAGGCCACGGGCGTGAGGAGGGCGAAGGCGGCCAGCAGGCAGGCCGCGGCGCGGCCCAGGTGCCGGGCGCAGTGCAAGCCGACGCCGTCATCCAGGTCCTTGGAGATGTGGCCGATGTCCTCAAGGGAGAGGCTGCGGTCCGAGGCCCCGCTCACGGCCGTGGCGGCGTCTCCCCACGTCTCGTCCTGGGAGGGGTGGGGGGAGAGGGACGTCACACTCTGAAGTCGGCCCTCGCTGATATCCCACACCCCCTCACTGTAACACTGATATATCCCACACCCCTCACTGTAACACTGATATAACCCACACCCCTCACTGTAACACTCTGATATATCCCACACCCCCTCACTGTAACACTGATATAACCCACACCCCTCACTGTAACACTCTGATATATCCCACACCCCTCACTGTAACACTGATATAACCCACACCACTCACTGTAACACTGATATATCCCACACCCCTCACTGTAACACTGATATATCCCACACCCCCCACTGTAACACTGATATATCCCACACCCCTCACTGTAACACTGATATAACCCACACCCCCCACTGTAACACTGATATATCCCACACCCCTCACTGTAACACTGATATAACCCACACCCCTCACTGTAACACTGATATAACCCACACCCCTCACTGTAACACTCTGATATATCCCACACCCCCTCACTGTAACACTGATATAACCCACACCACTCACTGTAACACTGATATATCCCACACCCCTCACTGTAACACTGATATATCCCACACCCCCCACTGTAACACTGATATATCCCACACCCCTCACTGTAACACTGATATAACCCACACCCCTCACTGTAACACTGATATATCCCACACCCCTCACTGTAACACTGATATATCCCACACCCCTCACTGTAACACTGATATAACCCACACCCCTCACTGTGACACTGATATAACCCACACCCCTCACTGTAACACTGATATAACCCACACCACTCACTGTAACACTGATATATCCCACACCCCTCACTGTAACACTGATATATCCCACACCCCCCACTGTAACACTGATATATCCCACACCCCTCACTGTAACACTGATATAACCCACACCCCCCACTGTAACACTGATATATCCCACACCCCTCACTGTAACACTGATATAACCCACACCCCTCACTGTAACACTGATATAACCCACACCCCTCACTGTAACACTCTGATATATCCCACACCCCCTCACTGTAACACTGATATAACCCACACCACTCACTGTAACACTGATATATCCCACACCCCTCACTGTAACACTGATATATCCCACACCCCCCACTGTAACACTGATATATCCCACACCCCTCACTGTAACACTGATATAACCCACACCCCTCACTGTAACACTGATATATCCCACACCCCTCACTGTAACACTGATATATCCCACACCCCTCACTGTAACACTGATATAACCCACACCCCTCACTGTGACACTGATATAACCCACACCCCTCACTGTAACACTGATATAACCCACACCCCTCACTGTAACACTGATATAACCCACACCCCTCACTGTAACACTGATATATCCCACACCCCTCACTGTATCACTGATATATCCCACACCCCTCACTGTAACATCCCACACCCCTCACTGTGACACTGATATATCCCACACCCCCTCACTGTAACACTGATATATCCCACACCCCTCACTGTAACACTGATATATCCCACACCCCTCACTGTAACACTGATATATCCCACACCCCTCACTGTAACACTGATATAACCCACACCCCTCACTGTAACACTGATATAACCCACACCCCTCACTGTAACACTGATATATCCCACACCCCTCACTGTGACACTGATATATCCCACACCCCCTCACTGTAACACTGATATATCCCACACCCCTCACTGTAACACTGATATATCCCACACCCCTCACTGTAACACTGATATATCCCACACCCCTCACTGTAACACTGATATATCCCACACCCCTCACTGTAACACTGATATAACCCACACCCCCTCACTGTAACACTGATATACCCCACACCTCTCACTGTAACACTGATATATCCCACACCCCCTCACTGTAACACTGATATACCCCACACCTCTCACTGTAACACTGATATACCCCACACCTCTCACTGTAACACTGATATATCCCACACCCCTCACTGTAACACTGATATAACCCACACCCCTCACTGTAACACTGATATATCCCACACCCCTCACTGTAACACTGATATAACCCACACCCCTCACTGTAACACTGATATATCCCACACCCCTCACTGGAACACTGATATAACCCACACCCCTCACTGTAACACTGATATAACCCACACCCCCTCACTGTAACACTGATATATCCCACACCCCCTCACTAACACTGATATATCCCACACCCCTCACTAACACTGATATATCCCACACCCCCTCACTAACACTGATATACCCCACACCCCACACTGTAACACTGATATAACCCACACCCCACACTGTAACACTGATATAACCCACACCCCTCACTGTAACACTGATATAACCCACACCCCTCACTGTAACACTGATATAACCCACACCCCTCACTGTAACACTGATATAACCCACACCCCACACTGTAACACTGATATAACCCACACCCCTCACTGTAACACTGATATAACCCACACCCCTCACTGTAACACTGATATAACCCACACCCCTCACTGTAACACTGATATAACCCACACCCCACAATGTAACACTGATATATCCCACACCCCCTCACTAACACTGATATAACCCACACCCCCTCACTGTAACACTGATATAACCCACACCCCACACTGTAACACTGATATATCCCACACCCCCTCACTAACACTGATATAACCCACACCCCCTCACTGTAACACTGATATAACCCACACCCCACACTGTAACACTGATATATCCCACACCCCCTCACTAACACTGATATAACCCACACCCCCTCACTGTAACACTGATATAACCCACACCCCACACTGTAACACTGATATATCCCACACCCCCTCACTAACACTGATATACCCCACACCTCTCACTGTAACACTGATATATCCCACACCCCCTCACTGTAACACTGATATATCCCACACCCCTCACTGTAACACTGATATATCCCACACCCCTCACTGTAACACTGATATATCCCACACCTCTCACTGTAACACTGATATATCCCACACCCCCTCACTGTAACACTGATATATCCCACACCCCTCACTGTAACACTGATATATCCCACACCCCTCACTGTAACACTGATATACCCCACACCTCTCACTGTAACACTGATATATCCCACACCCCTCACTGTAACACTGATATAACCCACACCCCTCACTGTAACACTGATATATCCCACACCCCTCACTGTAACACTGATATAACCCACACCCCTCACTGTAACACTGATATATCCCACACCCCTCACTGGAACACTGATATAACCCACACCCCTCACTGTAACACTGATATAACCCACACCCCTCACTGTAACACTGATATATCCCACACCCCTCACTGTGACACTGATATATCCCACACCCCCTCACTGTAACACTGATATATCCCACACCCCTCACTGTAACACTGATATATCCCACACCCCTCACTGTAACACTGATATATCCCACACCCCTCACTGTAACACTGATATATCCCACACCCCTCACTGTAACACTGATATAACCCACACCCCCTCACTGTAACACTGATATACCCCACACCTCTCACTGTAACACTGATATATCCCACACCCCCTCACTGTAACACTGATATACCCCACACCTCTCACTGTAACACTGATATACCCCACACCTCTCACTGTAACACTGATATATCCCACACCCCTCACTGTAACACTGATATAACCCACACCCCTCACTGTAACACTGATATATCCCACACCCCTCACTGTAACACTGATATAACCCACACCCCTCACTGTAACACTGATATATCCCACACCCCTCACTGGAACACTGATATAACCCACACCCCTCACTGTAACACTGATATAACCCACACCCCCTCACTGTAACACTGATATATCCCACACCCCCTCACTAACACTGATATATCCCACACCCCTCACTAACACTGATATATCCCACACCCCCTCACTAACACTGATATACCCCACACCCCACACTGTAACACTGATATAACCCACACCCCACACTGTAACACTGATATAACCCACACCCCTCACTGTAACACTGATATAACCCACACCCCTCACTGTAACACTGATATAACCCACACCCCTCACTGTAACACTGATATAACCCACACCCCACACTGTAACACTGATATAACCCACACCCCTCACTGTAACACTGATATAACCCACACCCCTCACTGTAACACTGATATAACCCACACCCCTCACTGTAACACTGATATAACCCACACCCCACAATGTAACACTGATATATCTCACACCCCCTCACTAACACTGATATAACCCACACCCCCTCACTGTAACACTGATATAACCCACACCCCACACTGTAACACTGATATATCCCACACCCCCTCACTAACACTGATATAACCCACACCCCCTCACTGTAACACTGATATAACCCACACCCCACACTGTAACACTGATATATCCCACACCCCCTCACTAACACTGATATAACCCACACCCCCTCACTGTAACACTGATATAACCCACACCCCACACTGTAACACTGATATATCCCACACCCCCTCACTAACACTGATATACCCCACACCTCTCACTGTAACACTGATATATCCCACACCCCCTCACTGTAACACTGATATATCCCACACCCCTCACTGTAACACTGATATATCCCACACCCCTCACTGTAACACTGATATATCCCACACCTCTCACTGTAACACTGATATATCCCACACCCCCTCACTGTAACACTGATATATCCCACACCCCTCACTGTAACACTGATATATCCCACACCCCTCACTGTAACACTGATATACCCCACACCTCTCACTGTAACACTGATATATCCCACACCCCTCACTGTAACACTGATATAACCCACACCCCTCACTGTAACACTGATATATCCCACACCCCTCACTGTAACACTGATATAACCCACACCCCTCACTGTAACACTGATATATCCCACACCCCTCACTGGAACACTGATATAACCCACACCCCTCACTGTAACACTGATATAACCCACACCCCCTCACTGTAACACTGATATATCCCACACCCCTCACTGTAACACTGATATAACCCACACCCCCTCACTGTAACACTGATATATCCCACACCCCCTCACTAACACTGATATAACCCACACCCCCTCACTGTAACACTGATATAACCCACACCCCACACTGTAACACTGATATATCCCACACCCCCTCACTAACACTGATATATCCCACACCCCTCACTGTAACACTGATATAACCCACACCCCTCACTGTAACACTGATATACCCCACACCCCACACTGTAACACTGATATAACCCACAAACCTCACTGTAACACTGATATAACCCACACCCCTCACTGTGACACTGATATATCCCACACCCCTCACTGTAACACTGATATAACCCACACCCCTCACTGTAACACTGATATAACCCACACCCCTCACTGTAACACTGATATCACCCACACCCCCTCACTGTAACACTGATATAACCCACACCCCTCACTGTAACACTGATATATCCCACACCCCTCACTGTAACACTGATATATCCCACACCCCTCACTGTAACACTGATATAACCCACACCCCCTCACTAACACTGATATAACCCACACCCCCTCACTGTAACACTGATATATCCCACACCCCTCACTGTAACACTGATATATCCCACACCCCTCACTGTAACACTGATATATCCCACACCCCTGACTGTAACACTGATAAAACCCACACCCCTCACTGTAACACTGATATATCCCACACCCCTCACTGTAACTCTGATATATCCCACACCCCTCACTGTAACACTGATATATCCCACACCCCTCACTGTAACACTGATATATCCCACACCCCTCACTGTAACACTGATATAACCCACACCCCTCACTGTAACACTGATATATCCCACACCCCTCACTGTAACTCTGATATATCCCACACCCCTCACTGTAACACTGATATATCCCACACCCCTCACTGTAACACTGATATATCCCACACCCCTCACTGTAACACTGATATAACCCACACCCCTCACTGTAACACTGATATATCCCACACCCCTCACTGTAACTCTGATATATCCCACACCCCTCACTGTAACACTGATATATCCCACACCCCTCACTGTAACACTGATATAACCCACACCCCTCACTGTAACACTGATATAACCCACACCCCTCACTGTAACACTGATATAACCCACACCCCTCACTGTAACACTGATATAACCCACACCCCTCACTGCAACACTGATATATCCCACACCCCTCACTGTAACACTGATATAACCCACACCCCTCATTGTAACACTGATATATCCCACACCCCTCACTGTAACACTGATATAACCCACACCCCTCACTGTAACACTGATATATCCCACACCCCTCACTGTAACACTGATATAACCCACACCCCCTCACTAACACTGATATAACCCACACCCCCTCACTGTAACACTGATATATCCCACACCCCTCACTGTAACACTGATATATCCCACACCCCTCACTGTAAAACTGATATATCCCACACCCCTCACTGTAACACTGATATAACCCACACCCCTCACTGTAACACTGATATATCCCACACCCCTCACTGTAACACTGATATAACCCACACCCCTCACTGTAACACTGATATATCCCACACCCCTCACTGTAACACTGATATATCCCACACCGCTCATTGTAACAGTGATATATCCCACACCCCTCACTGTAACACTGATATATCCCACACCCCCTCACTGTAACACTGATATATCCCACACCCCTCACTGTAACACTGATATATCCCACACCCCCTCACTGTAACACTGATATATCCCACACCCCTCACTGTAACACTGATATAACCCACACCCCTCACTGTAACACTGATATAACCCACACCCCTCACTGTAACACTGATATATCCCACACCCCCTCACTGTAACACTGATATAACCCACACCCCTCACTGTAACACTGATATAACCCACACCCCTCACTGTAACACTGATATACCCCACACCCCTCACTGTAACACTGATATATCCCACACCCCTCACTGTAACACTGATATATCCCACACCCCTCACTGAAACACTGATATACCCCACACCCACTCACTGTAACACTGATATATCCCACACCCCTCACTGTAACACTGATATATCCCACACCCCTCACTGTAACACTGATATATCCCACACCCCTCACTGTAACACTGATATAACCCACACCCCTCACTGTAACACTGATATACCCCACACCCCCTCACTGTAACACTGATATATCCCACACCCCTCACTGTAACACTGATATAACCCACACCCCTCACTGTAACACTGATATACGCCACACCCCTCACTGTTACACTGATATAACCCACACCCCTCACTGCAACACTGATATAACCAACACCCCTCACTGTAACACTGATATACGCCACACCCCTCACTGTAACACTGATATAACCCACACCCCTCACTGCAACACTGATATAACCCACACCCCTCACTGTAACACTGATATAACCCACACCCCTCACTGCAACACTGATATACCCCACACCCCTCACTGTAACACTGATATAACCCACACCCCTCACTGTAACACTGATATACCCCACACCACTCACTGTAACACTGATATATCCCACACCCCTCACTGTAACACTGATATATCCCACACCCCTCACCATAACGCTGATATACCCACACCCCCTCACTGTAACACTGATATACACCACACCCCTCACTGTAACACTGATATATCCCGCACCCCCTCACTGTAACACTGATATATCCCACACCCCTCACTGTAACACTGATATACGCCACACCCCTCACTGTAACACTGATATAACCCACACCCCTCACTGCAACACTGATATAACCCACACCCCTCACTGTAATACTGATATAACCCACACCCCTCACTGTAACACTGATATAACCCACACCCCTCACTGCAACACTGATATACCCTACACCCCTCACTGTAACACTGATATAACCCACACCCCTCACTGTAACACTGATATACCCCACACCCCTCACTGTAACACTGATATATCCCACACCCCTCACTGTAACACTGATATATCCCACACCCCTCACCATAACGCTGATATACCCACACCCCCTCACTGTAACACTGATATACACCACACCCCTCACTGTAACACTGATATATCCCGCACCCCCTCACTGTAACACTGATATATCCCACACCCCTCACCGTAACACTGATATACCCCACACCCCTCACTGTAACACTGATATAACCCACACCCCTCACTGTAACACTGATATAACCCACACCCCTCACTCCAACACTGATACAACCCACACCCCTCACTGTAACACTGATATACCCACACCCCCTCACTGTAATACTGATATAACCCACACCCCTCACTGTAATACTGATATAACCCACACCCCTCACTTTAACACTGATATAACCCACACCCCTCACTGCAACACTGATATACCCCACACCCCTCACTGTAACACTGATATAACCCACACCCCTCACTGTAACACTGATATACCCCACACCCCTCACTGTAACACTGATATATCCCACACCCCTCACTATAACACTGATATATCCCACACCCCTCACTGTAACACTGATATATAACACACCCCTCACTGTAACACTGATATACCCCACACCCCTCACTGTAACACTGATATAACCCACACCCCTCACTGTAACACTGATATATCCCACACCCCTCACTGTAACACTGATATAACCCACACCCCTCACTGTAACACTGATATATCCCGCACCCCCTCACTGTAACACTGATATATCCCACACCCCTCAACCTAACACTGATATACCCCACACCCCTCACTGTAACACTGATATAACCCACACCCCTCACTGTAACACTGATATAACCCACACCCTTCACTCCAACACTGATACAACCCACACACCTCACTGTAACACTGATATACCCACACCCCCTCACTGTAACACTGATATATCCCACACCCCTCACTGTAACACTGATATATCCCACACCCCTCACTGTAACACTGATATAACCCACACCCCTCACTGTAACACTGATATAACCCACACCCCTCACTGTAACACTGATATACGCCACACCCCTCACTGCAAAACTGATATATCCCACACCCCTCACTGTAACACTGATATATCCCACGCCCCTCACTGTAACACTGATATAACCCACACCACTCACTGTAACACTGATATATCCCACACCCCTCACTGTAACACTGATATAACCCACACCTCTCACTGTAACACTGATATAACCCACACCCCCTCACTGTAACACTGATATATCCCACACCCCTCACTGTAACACTGATATATCCCACACCTCTCACTGTAACACTGATATATCCCACACCCCTCACTGTAACACTGATATAACCCACACCCCCTCACTGTAACACTGATATATCCCACACCCCTCACTGTAACACTGATATATCCCACACCTCTCACTGTAACACTGATATATCCCACATCCCTCACTGTAACACTGATATAACCCACACCCCTCACTGTAACACTGATATAACCCACACCCCTCACTGTAACACTGATATAACCCACACCCCTCACTGTAACACTGATATATCCCACACCCCTCAATGTAACACTGATATATCCCACACCCCCTCACTGTAACACTGATATAACCCACACCCCTCACTGTAACACTGATATAACCCACACCCCTCACTGTAACACTGATATATCCCACACCCCTCACTGTAACACTGATATAACCCACACCCCTCACTGTAACACTGATATATCCCACACCCCTCACTGTAACACTGATATAACCCACACCCCTCACTGTGACACTGATATATCCCACACCCCTCACTGTAACACTGATATAACCCACACCCCCTCACTAACACTGATATAACCCACACCCCCTCACTGTAACACTGATATATCCCACACCCCTCACTGTAACACTGATATAACCCACACCCCTCACTGTAACACTGATATATCCCACAACCCTCACTGTAACACTGATATAACCCACACCCCTCACTGTAACACTGATATATCCCACACCCCTCACTGTAACACTGATATAACCCACACGCCTCCCTGTAACACTGATATATCCCACACCCCTCACTGTAACACTGATATATCCCACACCCCTCATTGTAACACTGATATATCCCACACCCCTTACTGTAACACTGATATATCCCACACCACTCACTGTAACACTGATATAACCCACACCCCTCACTGTAACACTGATATATCCCACACCCTCTCACTGTAACACTGATATATCCCACACCCCTCACTGCAACACTGATATATCCCACACCCCTCACTGTAACACTGATATATCCCACACCCCTCACTGTAACACTGATATATCCCACACCCCTCACTGTAACACTGATATATCCCACACCCCTCACTGTAACACTGATATAACCCAAACCCCTACTGTAACACTGATATATCCCACACCCCCTCACTGTAACACTGATATAACCCACACCCCTCACTGTAACACTGATATAACCCACACCCCTCACTGTAACACTGATATACCCCACACCCCTCACTGTAACACTGATATACCCCACACCCCTCACTGTAACACTGATATAACCCACACCCCTCACTGTAACACTGATATATCCCACACCCCTCACTGTAACACTGATACATCCCACACCCCTCACTGAAACACTGATATACCCCACACCCCCTCACTGTAACACTGATATATCCCGCACCCCTCACTGTAACACTGATATATCCCACACCCCTCACTGTAACACTGATATATCCCACACCCCTCACTGTAACACTGATATAACCCACACCCCTCACTGTAACACTGATATACCCCACACCCCCTCACTGTAACACTGATATATCCCACACCCCTCACTGTAACACTGATATAACCCACACCCCTCACTGTAACACTGATATACGCCACACCCCTCACTGTAACACTGATATAACCCACACCCCTCACTGCAACACTGATATAACCCACACCCCTCACTGTAACACTGATATACGCCACACCCCTCACTGTAACACTGATATAACCCACACCCCTCACTGCAACACTGATATAACCCACACCCCTCACTGTAATACTGATATAACCCACACCCCTCACTGTAACACTGATATAACCCACACCCCTCACTGTAACACTGATATATCCCACACCCCTCACTATAACACTGATATAACCCACACCCCTCACTGTAACACTGATATATACCACACCCCTCACTGTAACACTGATATACCCCACACCCCTCACTGTAACACTGATATAACCCACACCCCTCACTGTAACACTGATATATCCCACACCCCTCACTGTAACACTGATATAACCCACACCCCTCACTGTAACACTGATATATCCCACACCCCTCACCATAACGCTGATATACCCACACCCCCTCACTGTAACACTGATATACACCACACCCCTCACTGTAACACTGATATATCCCGCACCCCCTCACTGTAACACTGATATATCCCACACCCCTCACCGTAACACTGATATACACCACACCCCTCACTGTAACACTGATATATCCCACACCCCTCACTGTAACACTGATATATCCCACACCCCTCACTGTAACACTGATATAACCCACACCCCTCACTGTAACACTGATATATCCCACACCCCTCACTGTAACACTGATATAACCCACACCCCTCACTGTAACACTGATATAACCCACACCCCTCACTGTAACACTGATATATCCCACACCCCTCACTGCAACACTGATATAACCCACACCCCTCACTGTAACACTGATATACGCCACACCCCTCACTGTAACACTGATATAACCCACACCCCTCACTGCAACACTGATATAACCCACACCCCTCACTGTAATACTGATATAACCCACACCCCTCACTGTAACACTGATATAACCCACACCCCTCACTGCAACACTGATATACCCCACACCCCTCACTGTAACACTGATATAACCCACACCCCTCACTGTAACACTGATATAACCCACACCCCTCACTGTAACACTGATATATCCCACACCCCTCACTGTAACACTGATATAACCCACACCCCTCACTGTAACACTGATATATCCCACACCCCTCACCATAACGCTGATATACCCACACCCCCTCACTGTAACACTGATATACACCACACCCCTCACTGTAACACTGATATATCCCGCACCCCCTCACTGTAACACTGATATATCCCACACCCCTCACCGTAACACTGATATACCCCACACCCCTCACTGTAACACTGATATAACCCACACCCCTCACTGTAACACTGATATAACCCACACCCTTCACTCCAACACTGATACAACCGACACCCCTCACTGTAACACTGATATACCCACACCCCCTCACTGTAACACTGATATATCCCACACCCCTCACTGTAACACTGATATATCCCACACCCCTCACTGTAACACTGATATAACCCACACCCCTCACTGTAACACTGATATAACCCACACCCCTCACTGTAACACTGATATACGCCACACCCCTCACTGCAAAACTGATATATCCCACACCCCTCACTGTAACACTGATATATCCCACGCCCCTCACTGTAACACTGATATAACCCACACCACTCACTGTAACACTGATATATCCCACACCCCTCACTGTAACACTGATATAACCCACACCTCTCACTGTAACACTGATATAACCCACACCCCCTCACTGTAACACTGATATATCCCACACCCCTCACTGTAACACTGATATATCCCACACCTCTCACTGTAACACTGATATATCCCACACCCCTCACTGTAACACTGATATAACCCACACCCCCTCACTGTCACACTGATATATCCCACACCCCTCACTGTAACACTGATATAACCCACACCCCTCACTGTAACACTGATATATCCCACACCCCTCACTGTAACACTGATATAACCCACACCCCTCCCTGTAACACTGATATATCCCACACCCCTCACTGTAACACTGATATATCCCACACCCCTCATTGTAACACTGATATATCCCACACCCCTTACTGTAACACTGATATATCCCACACCACTCACTGTAACACTGATATAACCCACACCCCTCACTGTAACACTGATATATCCCACACCCTCTCACTGTAACACTGATATATCCCACACCCCTCACTGCAACACTGATATATCCCACACCCCTCACTGTAACACTGATATATCCCACACCCCTCACTGTAACACTGATATATCCCACACCCCTCACTGTAACACTGATATATCCCACACCCCTCACTGTAACACTGATATAACCCAAACCCCTACTGTAACACTGATATATCCCACACCCCCTCACTGCAACACTGATATAACCCACACCCCTCACTGTAACACTGATATAACCCACACCCCTCACTGTAACACTGATATACCCCACACCCCTCACTGTAACACTGATATACCCCACACCCCTCACTGTAACACTGATATAACCCACACCCCTCACTGTAACACTGATATATCCCACACCCCTCACTGTAACACTGATACATCCCACACCCCTCACTGAAACACTGATATACCCCACACCCCCTCACTGTAACACTGATATATCCCGCACCCCTCACTGTAACACTGATATATCCCACACCCCTCACTGTAACACTGATATATCCCACACCCCTCACTGTAACACTGATATAACCCACACCCCTCACTGTAACACTGATATACCCCACACCCCCTCACTGTAACACTGATATATCCCACACCCCTCACTGTAACACTGATATAACCCACACCCCTCACTGTAACACTGATATACGCCACACCCCTCACTGTAACACTGATATAACCCACACCCCTCACTGCAACACTGATATAACCCACACCCCTCACTGTAACACTGATATACGCCACACCCCTCACTGTAACACTGATATAACCCACACCCCTCACTGCAACACTGATATAACCCACACCCCTCACTGTAATACTGATATAACCCACACCCCTCACTGTAACACTGATATAACCCACACCCCTCACTGCAACACTGATATACCCCACACCCCTCACTGTAACACTGATATAACCCACACCCCTCACTGTAACACTGATATACCCCACACCCCTCACTGTAACACTGATATATCCCACACCTCTCACTATAACACTGATATATCCCACACCCCTCACTGTAACACTGATATATACCACACCCCTCACTGTAACACTGATATACCCCACACCCCTCACTGTAACACTGATATAACCCACACCCCTCACTGTAACACTGATATATCCCACACCCCTCACTGTAACACTGATATAACCCACACCCCTCACTGTAACACTGATATATCCCACACCCCTCACCATAACGCTGATATACCCACACCCCCTCACTGTAACACTGATATACACCACACCCCTCACTGTAACACTGATATATCCCGCACCCCCTCACTGTAACACTGATATATCCCACACCCCTCACCGTAACACTGATATACACCACACCCCTCACTGTAACACTGATATATCCCGCACCCCCTCACTGTAACACTGATATATCCCACACCCCTCACCGTAACACTGATACAACCCACACCCCTCACTGTAACACTGATATACCCCACACCCCTCACTGTAACACTGATATACCCCACACCCCTCACTGTAACACTGATATATCCCACACCCCTCACTGTAACACTGATATACCCCACACCCCTCACTGTAACACTGATATAACCCACACCCCCTCACTGTAACACTGATACATCCCACACCCCTCACTGTAACACTGATATATCCCACACCCCTCACTGTAACACTGATATATCCCACACCCCTCACTGTAACACTGATATAACCCACACCCCTCACTGTAACACTGATATACCCCACATCCCCTCACTGTAACACTGATATATCCCACACCCCTCACTGTAACACTGATATAACCCACACCCCTCACTGTAACACTGATATACGCCACACCCCTCACTGTAACACTGATATAACCCACACCCCTCACTGCAACACTGATATAACCCACACCCCTCACTGTAACACTGATATATCCCACACCCCTCACTGTAACACTGATATAACCCACACCCCTCACTGTAACACTGATATAACCCACACCCCTCACTGTAATACTGATATAACCCACACCCCTCACTGTAACACTGATATAACCCACACCCCTCACTGTAACACTGATATATCCCACACCCCTCACTGTAACACTGATATACCCCACACCCCTCACTGTAACACTGATATACCCCACACCCCTCACTGTAACACTGATATATCCCACACCCCTCACTATAACACTGATATATCCCACACCCCTCACTGTAACACTGATATATCCCACACCCCTCACTGTAACACTGATATAACCCACACCCCTCACTGTAACACTGATATAACCCACACCCCTCACTGTAACACTGATATACGCCACACCCCTCACTGCAAAACTGATATATCCCACACCCCTCACTGTAACACTGATATATCCCACGCCCCTCACTGTAACACTGATATAACCCACACCACTCACTGTAACACTGATATATCCCACACCCCTCACTGTAACACTGATATAACCCACACCTCTCACTGTAACACTGATATAACCCACACCCCCTCACTGTAACACTGATATATCCCATACCCCTCACTGTAACACTGATATATCCCACACCTCTCACTGTAACACTGATATATCCCACACCCCTCACTGTAACACTGATATAACCCACACCCCCTCACTGTAACACTGATATATCCCACACCCCTCACTGTAACACTGATATATCCCACACCTCTCACTGTAACACTGATATAACCCACACCCCCTCACTGTAACACTGATATAACCCACAGCCCCTCACTGTAACACTGATATAATCCACACCCCTCACTGTAACACTGATATAACCCACACCCCCTCACTGTAACACTGATATAACCCACAAACCTCACTGTAACACTGATATAACCCACACCCCTCACTGTGACACTGATATATCCCACACCCCTCACTGTAACACTGATATAACCCACACCCCTCACTGTAACACTGATATAACCCACACCCCTCACTGTAACACTGATATCACCCACACCCCCTCACTGTAACACTGATATAACCCACACCCCTCACTGTAACACTGATATATCCCACACCCCTCACTGTAACACTGATATATCCCACACCCCTCACTGTAACACTGATATAACCCACACCCCCTCACTAACACTGATATAACCCACACCCCCTCACTGTAACACTGATATATCCCACACCCCTCACTGTAACACTGATATATCCCACACCCCTCACTGTAACACTGATATATCCCACACCCCTCACTGTAACACTGATAAAACCCACACCCCACACTGTAACACTGATATATCCCACACCCCTCACTGTAACTCTGATATATCCCACACCCCTCACTGTAACTCTGATATATCCCACACCCCTCACTGTAACACTGATATATCCCACACCCCTCACTGTAACACTGATATATCCCACACCCCTCACTGTAACACTGATATAACCCACACCCCCTCACTGTAACACTGATATATCCCACACCCCCTCACTGTAACACTGATATAACCCACACCCCTCACTGTAACACTGATATATCCCACACCCCTCACTGTAACTCTGATATATCCCACACCCCTCACTGTAACACTGATATATCCCACACCCCTCACTGTAACACTGATATATCCCACACCCCTCACTGTAACACTGATATAACCCACACCCCTCACTGTAACACTGATATATCCCACACCCCCTCACTGTAACACTGATATAACCCACACCCCTCACTGTAACACTGATATATCCCACACCCCTCACTGTAACTCTGATATATCCCACACCCCTCACTGTAACACTGATATATCCCACACCCCTCACTGTAACACTGATATAACCCACACCCCTCACTGTAACACTGATATAACCCACACCCCTCACTGTAACACTGATATAACCCACACCCCTCACTGTAACACTGATATAACCCACACCCCTCACTGCAACACTGATATATCCCACACCCCTCACTGTAACACTGATATAACCCACACCCCTCATTGTAACACTGATATATCCCACACCCCTCACTGTAACACTGATATAACCCACACCCCTCACTGTAACACTGATATATCCCACACCCCTCACTGTAACACTGATATAACCCACACCCCCTCACTAACACTGATATAACCCACACCCCCTCACTGTAACACTGATACATCCCACACCCCTCACTGTAACACTGATATATCCCACACCCCTCACTGTAAAACTGATATATCCCACACCCCTCACTGTAACACTGATAAAACCCACACCCCTCACTGTAACACTGATATATCCCACACCCCTCACTGTAACACTGATATAACCCACACCCCTCACTGTAACACTGATATATCCCACACCCCTCACTGTAACACTGATATATCCCACACCCCTCATTGTAACAGTGATATATCCCACACCCCTCAATGTAACACTGATATAACCCACACCCCTCACTGTAACACTGATATATCCCACACCCTCTCACTGTAACACTGATATAACCCACACCCCTCACTGTAACACTGATATATCCCACACCCTCTCACTGTAACACTGATATATCCCACACCCCTCACTGTAACACTGATATAACCCACACCCCTCACTGTAACACTGATATATCCCACACCCCCTCACTGTAACACTGATATATCCCACACCCCTCACTGTAACACTGATATATCCCACACCCCCTCACTGTAACACTGATATATCCCACACCCCTCACTGTAACACTGATATAACCCACACCCCTCACTGTAACACTGATATAACCCACACCCCTCACTGTAACACTGATATATCCCACACCCCCTCACTGTAACACTGATATAACCCACACCCCTCACTGTAACACTGATATAACCCACACCCCTCACTGTAACACTGATATACCCCACACCCCTCACTGTAACACTGATATATCCCACACCCCTCACTGTAACACTGATATATCCCACACCCCTCACTGAAACACTGATATACCCCACACCCCCTCACTGTAACACTGATATATCCCACACCCCTCACTGTAACACTGATATATCCCACACCCCTCACTGTAACACTGATATATCCCACACCCCTCACTGTAACACTGATATAACCCACACCCCTCACTGTAACACTGATATACCCCACACCCCCTCACTGTAACACTGATATATCCCACACCCCTCACTGTAACACTGATATAACCCACACCCCTCACTGTAACACTGATATACGCCACACCCCTCACTGTTACACTGATATAACCCACACCCCTCACTGCAACACTGATATAACCAACACCCCTCACTGTAACACTGATATACGCCACACCCCTCACTGTAACACTGATATAACCCACACCCCTCACTGCAACACTGATATAACCCACACCCCTCACTGTAACACTGATATAACCCACACCCCTCACTGCAACACTGATATACCCCACACCCCTCACTGTAACACTGATATAACCCACACCCCTCACTGTAACACTGATATACCCCACACCACTCACTGTAACACTGATATATCCCACACCCCTCACTGTAACACTGATATATCCCACACCCCTCACCATAACGCTGATATACCCACACCCCCTCACTGTAACACTGATATACACCACACCCCTCACTGTAACACTGATATATCCCGCACCCCCTCACTGTAACACTGATATATCCCACACCCCTCACTGTAACACTGATATACGCCACACCCCTCACTGTAACACTGATATAACCCACACCCCTCACTGCAACACTGATATAACCCACACCCCTCACTGTAATACTGATATAACCCACACCCCTCACTGTAACACTGATATAACCCACACCCCTCACTGCAACACTGATATACCCTACACCCCTCACTGTAACACTGATATAACCCACACCCCTCACTGTAACACTGATATACCCCACACCCCTCACTGTAACACTGATATATCCCACACCCCTCACTGTAACACTGATATATCCCACACCCCTCACCATAACGCTGATATACCCACACCCCCTCACTGTAACACTGATATACACCACACCCCTCACTGTAACACTGATATATCCCGCACCCCCTCACTGTAACACTGATATATCCCACACCCCTCACCGTAACACTGATATACCCCACACCCCTCACTGTAACACTGATATAACCCACACCCCTCACTGTAACACTGATATAACCCACACCCCTCACTCCAACACTGATACAACCCACACCCCTCACTGTAACACTGATATACCCACACCCCCTCACTGTAATACTGATATAACCCACACCCCTCACTGTAATACTGATATAACCCACACCCCTCACTTTAACACTGATATAACCCACACCCCTCACTGCAACACTGATATACCCCACACCCCTCACTGTAACACTGATATAACCCACACCCCTCACTGTAACACTGATATACCCCACACCCCTCACTGTAACACTGATATATCCCACACCCCTCACTGTAACACTGATATATAACACACCCCTCACTGCAACACTGATATACCCCACACCCCTCACTGTAACACTGATATACCCCACACCCCTCACTGTAACACTGATATAACCCACACCCCTCACTGCAACACTGATATAACCCACACCCCTCACTGTAATACTGATATAACCCACACCCCTCACTGTAACACTGATATAACCCACACCCCTCACTGTAACACTGATATATCCCACACCCCTCACTGCAACACTGATATAACCCACACCCCTCACTGTAACACTGATATACGCCACACCCCTCACTGTAACACTGATATAACCCACACCCCCTCACTGTAACACTGATATATCCCACACCCCTCACTGTAACACTGATATATCCCACACCTCTCACTGTAACACTGATATAACCCACACCCCCTCACTGTAACACTGATATAACCCACAGCCCCTCACTGTAACACTGATATAATCCACACCCCTCACTGTAACACTGATATAACCCACACCCCCTCACTGTAACACTGATATAACCCACAAACCTCACTGTAACACTGATATAACCCACACCCCTCACTGTGACACTGATATATCCCACACCCCTCACTGTAACACTGATATAACCCACACCCCTCACTGTAACACTGATATAACCCACACCCCTCACTGTAACACTGATATCACCCACACCCCCTCACTGTAACACTGATATAACCCACACCCCCTCACTGTAACACTGATATAACCCACACCCCTCACTGTAACACTGATATATCCCACACCCCTCACTGTAACACTGATATATCCCACACCCCTCACTGTAACACTGATATAACCCACACCCCCTCACTAACACTGATATAACCCACACCCCCTCACTGTAACACTGATATATCCCACACCCCTCACTGTAACACTGATATATCCCACACCCCTCACTGTAACACTGATATATCCCACACCCCTCACTGTAACACTGATAAAACCCACACCCCTCACTGTAACACTGATATATCCCACACCCCTCACTGTAACTCTGATATATCCCACACCCCTCACTGTAACACTGATATATCCCACACCCCTCACTGTAACACTGATATATCCCACACCCCTCACTGTAACACTGATATATCCCACACCCCTCACTGTAACTCTGATATATCCCACACCCCTCACTGTAACACTGATATATCCCACACCCCTCACTGTAACACTGATATATCCCACACCCCTCACTGTAACACTGATATAACCCACACCCCTCACTGTAACACTGATATATCCCACACCCCCTCACTGTAACACTGATATAACCCACACCCCTCACTGTAACACTGATATATCCCACACCCCTCACTGTAACTCTGATATATCCCACACCCCTCACTGTAACACTGATATATCCCACACCCCTCACCGTAACACTGATATAACCCACACCCCTCACTGTAACACTGATATAACCCACACCCCTCACTGTAACACTGATATAACCCACACCCCTCACTGTAACACTGATATAACCCACACCCCTCACTGCAACACTGATATATCCCACACCCCTCACTGTAACACTGATATAACCCACACCCCTCATTGTAACACTGATATATCCCACACCCCTCACTGTAACACTGATATAACCCACACCCCTCACTGTAACACTGATATATCCCACACGCCTCACTGTAACACTGATATAACCCACACCCCCTCACTAACACTGATATAACCCACACCCCCTCACTGTAACACTGATATATCCCACACCCCTCACTGTAACACTGATATATCCCACACCCCTCACTGTAAAACTGATATATCCCACACCCCTCACTGTAACACTGATATAACCCACACCCCTCACTGTAACACTGATATATCCCACACCCCTCACTGTAACACTGATATAACCCACACCCCTCACTGTAACACTGATATATCCCACACCCCTCACTGTAACACTGATATATCCCACACCCCTCATTGTAACAGTGATATATCCCACACCCCTCACTGTAACACTGATATAACCCACACCCCTCACTGTAACACTGATATATCCCACACCCTCTCACTGTAACACTGATATATCCCACACCCCTCACTGTAACACTGATATAACCCACACCCCTCACTGTAACACTGATATATCCCACACCCCCTCACTGTAACACTGATATATCCCACACCCCTCACTGTAACACTGATATATCCCACACCCCCTCACTGTAACACTGATATATCCCACACCCCTCACTGTAACACTGATATAACCCACACCCCTCACTGTAACACTGATATAACCCACACCCCTCACTGTAACACTGATATATCCCACACCCCCTCACTGTAACACTGATATAACCCACACCCCTCACTGTAACACTGATATAACCCACACCCCTCACTGTAACACTGATATACCCCACACCCCTCACTGTAACACTGATATATCCCACACCCCTCACTGTAACACTGATATATCCCACACCCCTCACTGAAACACTGATATACCCCACACCCACTCACTGTAACACTGATATATCCCACACCCCTCACTGTAACACTGATATATCCCACACCCCTCACTGTAACACTGATATATCCCACACCCCTCACTGTAACACTGATATAACCCACACCCCTCACTGTAACACTGATATACCCCACACCCCCTCACTGTAACACTGATATATCCCACACCCCTCACTGTAACACTGATATAACCCACACCCCTCACTGTAACACTGATATACGCCACACCCCTCACTGTTACACTGATATAACCCACACCCCTCACTGCAACACTGATATAACCAACACCCCTCACTGTAACACTGATATACGCCACACCCCTCACTGTAACACTGATATAACCCACACCCCTCACTGCAACACTGATATAACCCACACCCCTCACTGTAACACTGATATAACCCACACCCCTCACTGCAACACTGATATACCCCACACCCCTCACTGTAACACTGATATAACCCACACCCCTCACTGTAACACTGATATACCCCACACCACTCACTGTAACACTGATATATCCCACACCCCTCACTGTAACACTGATATATCCCACACCCCTCACCATAACGCTGATATACCCACACCCCCTCACTGTAACACTGATATACACCACACCCCTCACTGTAACACTGATATATCCCGCACCCCCTCACTGTAACACTGATATATCCCACACCCCTCACTGTAACACTGATATACGCCACACCCCTCACTGTAACACTGATATAACCCACACCCCTCACTGCAACACTGATATAACCCACACCCCTCACTGTAATACTGATATAACCCACACCCCTCACTGTAACACTGATATAACCCACACCCCTCACTGCAACACTGATATACCCTACACCCCTCACTGTAACACTGATATAACCCACACCCCTCACTGTAACACTGATATACCCCACACCCCTCACTGTAACACTGATATATCCCACACCCCTCACTGTAACACTGATATATCCCACACCCCTCACCATAACGCTGATATACCCACACCCCCTCACTGTAACACTGATATACACCACACCCCTCACTGTAACACTGATATATCCCGCACCCCCTCACTGTAACACTGATATATCCCACACCCCTCACCGTAACACTGATATACCCCACACCCCTCACTGTAACACTGATATAACCCACACCCCTCACTGTAACACTGATATAACCCACACCCCTCACTCCAACACTGATACAACCCACACCCCTCACTGTAACACTGATATACCCACACCCCCTCACTGTAATACTGATATAACCCACACCCCTCACTGTAATACTGATATAACCCACACCCCTCACTTTAACACTGATATAACCCACACCCCTCACTGCAACACTGATATACCCCACACCCCTCACTGTAACACTGATATAACCCACACCCCTCACTGTAACACTGATATACCCCACACCCCTCACTGTAACACTGATATATCCCACACCCCTCACTATAACACTGATATATCCCACACCCCTCACTGCAACACTGATATATAACACACCCCTCACTGTAACACTGATATACCCCACACCCCTCACTGTAACACTGATATAACCCACACCCCTCACTGTAACACTGATATATCCCACACCCCTCACTGTAACACTGATATAACCCACACCCCTCACTGTAACACTGATATATCCCACACCCCTCACCATAACGCTGATATACCCACACCCCCTCACTGTAACACTGATATACACCACACCCCTCACTGTAACACTGATATATCCCGCACCCCCTCACTGTAACACTGATATATCCCACACCCCTCAACCTAACACTGATATACCCCACACCCCTCACTGTAACACTGATATAACCCACACCCCTCACTGTAACACTGATATAACCCACACCCTTCACTCCAACACTGATACAACCCACACCCCTCACTGTAACACTGATATACCCACACCCCCTCACTGTAACACTGATATATCCCACACCCCTCACTGTAACACTGATATATCCCACACCCCTCACTGTAACACTGATATAACCCACACCCCTCACTGTAACACTGATATAACCCACACCCCTCACTGTAACACTGATATACGCCACACCCCTCACTGCAAAACTGATATATCCCACACCCCTCACTGTAACACTGATATATCCCACGCCCCTCACTGTAACACTGATATAACCCACACCACTCACTGTAACACTGATATAACCCACACCCCTCACTGTAACACTGATATATCCCACACCTCTCACTGTAACACTGATATATCCCACACCCCTCACTGTAACACTGATATAACCCACACCCCTCACTGTAACACTGATATAACCCACACCCCTCACTGTAACACTGATATATCCCACACCTCTCACTGTAACACTGATATATCCCACACCCCTCACTGTAACACTGATATAACCCACACCCCTCACTGTAACACTGATATAACCCACACCCCTCACTGTAACACTGATATACGCCACACCCCTCACTGCAAAACTGATATATCCCACACCCCTCACTGTAACACTGATATATCCCACGCCCCTCACTGTAACACTGATATAACCCACACCACTCACTGTAACACTGATATAACCCACACCCCTCACTGTAACACTGATATATCCCACACCACTCACTGTAACACTGATATATCCCACACCCCTCACTGTAACACTGATATAACCCACACCTCTCACTGTAACACTGATATAACCCACACCCCCTCACTGTAACACTGATATATCCCACACCCCTCACTGTCACACTGATATATCCCACACCTCTCACTGTAACACTGATATATCCCACACCCCTCACTGTAACACTGATATAACCCACACCCCCTCACTGTAACACTGATATATCCCACACCCCTCACTGTAACACTGATATATCCCACACCTCTCACTGTAACACTGATATATCCCACATCCCTCACTGTAACACTGATATAACCCACACCCCTCACTGTAACACTGATATAACCCACACCCCTCACTGTAACACTGATATAACCCACACCCCTCACTGTAACACTGATATATCCCACACCCCTCAATGTAACACTGATATATCCCACACCCCCTCACTGTAACACTGATATAACCCACACCCCTCACTGTAACACTGATATAACCCACACCCCTCACTGTAACACTGATATATCCCACACCCCTCACTGTAACACTGATATAACCCACACCCCTCACTGTAACACTGATATATCCCACACCCCTCACTGTAACACTGATATAACCCACACCCCTCACTGTGACACTGATATATCCCACACCCCTCACTGTAACACTGATATAACCCACACCCCCTCACTAACACTGATATAACCCACACCCCCTCACTGTAACACTGATATATCCCACACCCCTCACTGTAACACTGATATATCCCACACCCCTCACTGTAACACTGATATAACCCACACCCCTCAATGTAACACTGATATATCCCACACCCCTCACTGTAACACTGATTTTACCCACACCCCTCACTGTAACACTGATATATCCCACACCCCTCACTGTAACACTGATATAACCCACACGCCTCCCTGTAACACTGATATATCCCACACCCCTCACTGTAACACTGATATATCCCACACCCCTCATTGTAACACTGATATATCCCACACCCCTTACTGTAACACTGATATATCCCACACCACTCACTGTAACACTGATATAACCCACACCCCTCACTGTAACACTGATATATCCCACACCCTCTCACTGTAACACTGATATATCCCACACCCCTCACTGCAACACTGATATATCCCACACCCCTCACTGTAACACTGATATATCCCACACCCCTCACTGTAACACTGATATATCCCACACCCCTCACTGTAACACTGATATATCCCACACCCCTCACTGTAACACTGATATAACCCAAACCCCTACTGTAACACTGATATATCCCACACCCCCTCACTGTAACACTGATATAACCCACACCCCTCACTGTAACACTGATATAACCCACACCCCTCACTGTAACACTGATATACCCCACACCCCTCACTGTAACACTGATATACCCCACACCCCTCACTGTAACACTGATATAACCCACACCCCTCACTGTAACACTGATATATCCCACACCCCTCACTGTAACACTGATACATCCCACACCCCTCACTGAAACACTGATATACCCCACACCCCCTCACTGTAACACTGATATATCCCGCACCCCTCACTGTAACACTGATATATCCCACACCCCTCACTGTAACACTGATATATCCCACACCCCTCACTGTAACACTGATATAACCCACACCCCTCACTGTAACACTGATATAACCCACACCCCTCACTGCAACACTGATATAACCCACACCCCTCACTGTAACACTGATATACGCCACACCCCTCACTGTAACACTGATATAACCCACACCCCTCACTGCAACACTGATATAACCCACACCCCTCACTGTAATACTGATATAACCCACACCCCTCACTGTAACACTGATATAACCCACACCCCTCACTGTAACACTGATATAACCCACACCCCTCACTGCAACACTGATATACCCCACACCCCTCACTGTAACACTGATATAACCCACACCCCTCACTGTAACACTGATATACCCCACACCCCTCACTGTAACACTGATATATCCCACACCCCTCACTATAACACTGATATATCCCACACCCCTCACTGTAACACTGATATATACCACACCCCTCACTGTAACACTGATATACCCCACACCCCTCACTGTAACACTGATATAACCCACACCCCTCACTGTAACACTGATATATCCCACACCCCTCACTGTAACACTGATATAACCCACACCCCTCACTGTAACACTGATATATCCCACACCCCTCACCATAACGCTGATATACCCACACCCCCTCACTGTAACACTGATATACACCACACCCCTCACTGTAACACTGATATATCCCGCACCCCCTCACTGTAACACTGATATATCCCACACCCCTCACCGGAACACTGATATACACCACACCCCTCACTGTAACACTGATATATCCCGCACCCCCTCACTGTAACACTGATATATCCCACACCCCTCACCGTAACACTGATACAACCCACACCCCTCACTGTAACACTGATATACCCACACCCCCTCACTGTAACACTGATATATACCACACCCCTCACTGTAACACTGATAGATCCCACACCCCTCACTGTAACACTGATATATCCCACACCCCTCACTGTAACACTGATATAACCCACACCCCTCACTGTAACACTGATATACCCCACATCCCCTCACTGTAACACTGATATATCCCACACCCCTCACTGCAACACTGATATAACCCACACCCCTCACTGTAACACTGATATATCCCACACCCCTCACTGTAACACTGATATAACCCACACCCCTCACTGTGACACTGATATATCCCACACCCCTCACTGTAACACTGATATAACCCACACCCCCTCACTAACACTGATATAACCCACACCCCCTCACTGTAACACTGATATATCCCACACCCCTCACTGTAACACTGATATATCCCACACCCCTCACTGTAACACTGATATAACCCACACCCCTCACTGTAACACTGATATATCCCACACCCCTCACTGTAACACTGATATATCCCACACCCCTCATTGTAACAGTGATATATCCCACACCCCTCACTGTAACACTGATATAACCCACACCCCTCACTGTAACACTGATATATCCCACACCCTCTCACTGTAACACTGATATATCCCACACCCCTCACTGTAACACTGATATATCCCACACCCCTCACTGTAACACTGATATAACCCACACCCCTCACTGTAACACTGATATATCCCACACCCCTCACTGTAACACTGATATATCCCACACCCCTCATTGTAACAGTGATATATCCCACACCCCTCACTGTAACACTGATATAACCCACACCCCTCACTGTAACACTGATATATCCCACACCCCTCACTGTAACACTGATATATCCCACACCCCTCACTGTAACACTGATATAACCCACACCCCTCACTGTAACACTGATATATCCCACACCCCCTCACTGTAACACTGATATAACCCACACCCCTCACTGTAACACTGATATAACCCACACCCCTCACTGCAACACTGATATACCCCACACCCCTCACTGTAACACTGATATAACCCACACCCCTCACTGTAACACTGATATAACCCACACCCCTCACTGTAACACTGATATATCCCACACCCCCTCACTGTAACACTGATATAACCCACACCCCTCACTGTAACACTGATATAACCCACACCCCTCACTGTAACACTGATATACCCCACACCCCTCACTGTAACACTGATATATCCCACACCCCTCACTGTAACACTGATATATCCCACACCCCTCACTGAAACACTGATATACCCCACACCCACTCACTGTAACACTGATATATCCCACACCCCTCACTGTAACACTGATATATCCCACACCCCTCACTGTAACACTGATATATCCCACACCCCTCACTGTAACACTGATATAACCCACACCCCTCACTGTAACACTGATATACCCCACACCCCCTCACTGTAACACTGATATATCCCACACCCCTCACTGTAACACTGATATAACCCACACCCCTCACTGTAACACTGATATACGCCACACCCCTCACTGTTACACTGATATAACCCACACCCCTCACTGCAACACTGATATAACCAACACCCCTCACTGTAACACTGATATACGCCACACCCCTCACTGTAACACTGATATAACCCACACCCCTCACTGCAACACTGATATAACCCACACCCCTCACTGTAACACTGATATAACCCACACCCCTCACTGCAACACTGATATACCCCACACCCCTCACTGTAACACTGATATAACCCACACCCCTCACTGTAACACTGATATACCCCACACCACTCACTGTAACACTGATATATCCCACACCCCTCACTGTAACACTGATATATCCCACACCCCTCACCATAACGCTGATATACCCACACCCCCTCACTGTAACACTGATATACACCACACCCCTCACTGTAACACTGATATATCCCGCACCCCCTCACTGTAACACTGATATATCCCACACCCCTCACTGTAACACTGATATACGCCACACCCCTCACTGTAACACTGATATAACCCACACCCCTCACTGCAACACTGATATAACCCACACCCCTCACTGTAATACTGATATAACCCACACCCCTCACTGTAACACTGATATAACCCACACCCCTCACTGCAACACTGATATACCCTACACCCCTCACTGTAACACTGATATAACCCACACCCCTCACTGTAACACTGATATACCCCACACCCCTCACTGTAACACTGATATATCCCACACCCCTCACTGTAACACTGATATATCCCACACCCCTCACCATAACGCTGATATACCCACACCCCCTCACTGTAACACTGATATACACCACACCCCTCACTGTAACACTGATATATCCCGCACCCCCTCACTGTAACACTGATATATCCCACACCCCTCACCGTAACACTGATATACCCCACACCCCTCACTGTAACACTGATATAACCCACACCCCTCACTGTAACACTGATATAACCCACACCCCTCACTCCAACACTGATACAACCCACACCCCTCACTGTAACACTGATATACCCACACCCCCTCACTGTAATACTGATATAACCCACACCCCTCACTGTAATACTGATATAACCCACACCCCTCACTTTAACACTGATATAACCCACACCCCTCACTGCAACACTGATATACCCCACACCCCTCACTGTAACACTGATATAACCCACACCCCTCACTGTAACACTGATATACCCCACACCACTCACTGTAACACTGATATATCCCACACCCCTCACTATAACACTGATATATCCCACACCCCTCACTGCAACACTGATATATAACACACCCCTCACTGTAACACTGATATACCCCACACCCCTCACTGTAACACTGATATAACCCACACCCCTCACTGTAACACTGATATATCCCACACCCCTCACTGTAACACTGATATAACCCACACCCCTCACTGTAACACTGATATATCCCACACCCCTCACCATAACGCTGATATACCCACACCCCCTCACTGTAACACTGATATACACCACACCCCTCACTGTAACACTGATATATCCCGCACCCCCTCACTGTAACACTGATATATCCCACACCCCTCAACCTAACACTGATATACCCCACACCCCTCACTGTAACACTGATATAACCCACACCCCTCACTGTAACACTGATATAACCCACACCCTTCACTCCAACACTGATACAACCCACACCCCTCACTGTAACACTGATATACCCACACCCCCTCACTGTAACACTGATATATCCCACACCCCTCACTGTAACACTGATATATCCCACACCCCTCACTGTAACACTGATATAACCCACACCCCTCACTGTAACACTGATATAACCCACACCCCTCACTGTAACACTGATATACGCCACACCCCTCACTGCAAAACTGATATATCCCACACCCCTCACTGTAACACTGATATATCCCACGCCCCTCACTGTAACACTGATATAACCCACACCACTCACTGTAACACTGATATAACCCACACCCCTCACTGTAACACTGATATATCCCACACCTCTCACTGTAACACTGATATATCCCACACCCCTCACTGTAACACTGATATAACCCACACCCCTCACTGTAACACTGATATAACCCACACCCCTCACTGTAACACTGATATATCCCACACCTCTCACTGTAACACTGATATATCCCACACCCCTCACTGTAACACTGATATAACCCACACCCCTCACTGTAACACTGATATAACCCACACCCCTCACTGTAACACTGATATACGCCACACCCCTCACTGCAAAACTGATATATCCCACACCCCTCACTGTAACACTGATATATCCCACGCCCCTCACTGTAACACTGATATAACCCACACCACTCACTGTAACACTGATATAACCCACACCCCTCACTGTAACACTGATATATCCCACACCACTCACTGTAACACTGATATATCCCACACCCCTCACTGTAACACTGATATAACCCACACCTCTCACTGTAACACTGATATAACCCACACCCCCTCACTGTAACACTGATATATCCCACACCCCTCACTGTAACACTGATATATCCCACACCTCTCACTGTAACACTGATATATCCCACACCCCTCACTGTAACACTGATATAACCCACACCCCCTCACTGTAACACTGATATATCCCACACCCCTCACTGTAACACTGATATATCCCACACCTCTCACTGTAACACTGATATATCCCACATCCCTCACTGTAACACTGATATAACCCACACCCCTCACTGTAACACTGATATAACCCACACCCCTCACTGT
Organism: Heptranchias perlo; assembly: GCF_035084215.1. NCBI lineage: Eukaryota > Metazoa > Chordata > Chondrichthyes > Hexanchiformes > Hexanchidae > Heptranchias > Heptranchias perlo. The sequence continues at coordinate 18,014 of NW_027139948.1, read as the reverse complement.
AACACTGATATAACCCACACCCCTCACTGTAACACTGATATATCCCACACCCCTCAATGTAACACTGATATATCCCACACCCCCTCACTGTAACACTGATATAACCCACACCCCTCACTGTAACACTGATATAACCCACACCCCTCACTGTAACACTGATATATCCCACACCCCTCACTGTAACACTGATATAACCCACACCCCTCACTGTAACACTGATATATCCCACACCCCTCACTGTAACACTGATATAACCCACACCCCTCACTGTGACACTGATATATCCCACACCCCTCACTGTAACACTGATATAACCCACACCCCCTCACTAACACTGATATAACCCACACCCCCTCACTGTAACACTGATATATCCCACACCCCTCACTGTAACACTGATATATCCCACACCCCTCACTGTAACACTGATATAACCCACACCCCTCAATGTAACACTGATATATCCCACACCCCTCACTGTAACACTGATTTTACCCACACCCCTCACTGTAACACTGATATATCCCACACCCCTCACTGTAACACTGATATAACCCACACGCCTCCCTGTAACACTGATATATCCCACACCCCTCACTGTAACACTGATATATCCCACACCCCTCATTGTAACACTGATATATCCCACACCCCTTACTGTAACACTGATATATCCCACACCACTCACTGTAACACTGATATAACCCACACCCCTCACTGTAACACTGATATATCCCACACCCTCTCACTGTAACACTGATATATCCCACACCCCTCACTGCAACACTGATATATCCCACACCCCTCACTGTAACACTGATATATCCCACACCCCTCACTGTAACACTGATATATCCCACACCCCTCACTGTAACACTGATATATCCCACACCCCTCACTGTAACACTGATATAACCCAAACCCCTACTGTAACACTGATATATCCCACACCCCCTCACTGTAACACTGATATAACCCACACCCCTCACTGTAACACTGATATAACCCACACCCCTCACTGTAACACTGATATACCCCACACCCCTCACTGTAACACTGATATACCCCACACCCCTCACTGTAACACTGATATAACCCACACCCCTCACTGTAACACTGATATATCCCACACCCCTCACTGTAACACTGATACATCCCACACCCCTCACTGAAACACTGATATACCCCACACCCCCTCACTGTAACACTGATATATCCCGCACCCCTCACTGTAACACTGATATATCCCACACCCCTCACTGTAACACTGATATATCCCACACCCCTCACTGTAACACTGATATAACCCACACCCCTCACTGTAACACTGATATAACCCACACCCCTCACTGCAACACTGATATAACCCACACCCCTCACTGTAACACTGATATACGCCACACCCCTCACTGTAACACTGATATAACCCACACCCCTCACTGCAACACTGATATAACCCACACCCCTCACTGTAATACTGATATAACCCACACCCCTCACTGTAACACTGATATAACCCACACCCCTCACTGTAACACTGATATAACCCACACCCCTCACTGCAACACTGATATACCCCACACCCCTCACTGTAACACTGATATAACCCACACCCCTCACTGTAACACTGATATACCCCACACCCCTCACTGTAACACTGATATATCCCACACCCCTCACTATAACACTGATATATCCCACACCCCTCACTGTAACACTGATATATACCACACCCCTCACTGTAACACTGATATACCCCACACCCCTCACTGTAACACTGATATAACCCACACCCCTCACTGTAACACTGATATATCCCACACCCCTCACTGTAACACTGATATAACCCACACCCCTCACTGTAACACTGATATATCCCACACCCCTCACCATAACGCTGATATACCCACACCCCCTCACTGTAACACTGATATACACCACACCCCTCACTGTAACACTGATATATCCCGCACCCCCTCACTGTAACACTGATATATCCCACACCCCTCACCGGAACACTGATATACACCACACCCCTCACTGTAACACTGATATATCCCGCACCCCCTCACTGTAACACTGATATATCCCACACCCCTCACCGTAACACTGATACAACCCACACCCCTCACTGTAACACTGATATACCCACACCCCCTCACTGTAACACTGATATATACCACACCCCTCACTGTAACACTGATAGATCCCACACCCCTCACTGTAACACTGATATATCCCACACCCCTCACTGTAACACTGATATAACCCACACCCCTCACTGTAACACTGATATACCCCACATCCCCTCACTGTAACACTGATATATCCCACACCCCTCACTGCAACACTGATATAACCCACACCCCTCACTGTAACACTGATATATCCCACACCCCTCACTGTAACACTGATATAACCCACACCCCTCACTGTGACACTGATATATCCCACACCCCTCACTGTAACACTGATATAACCCACACCCCCTCACTAACACTGATATAACCCACACCCCCTCACTGTAACACTGATATATCCCACACCCCTCACTGTAACACTGATATATCCCACACCCCTCACTGTAACACTGATATAACCCACACCCCTCACTGTAACACTGATATATCCCACACCCCTCACTGTAACACTGATATAACCCACACCCCTCACTGTAACACTGATATAACCCACACCCCTCACTGTAACACTGATATATCCCACACCCCTCACTGCAACACTGATATAACCCACACCCCTCACTGTAACACTGATATACGCCACACCCCTCACTGTAACACTGATATAACACACAACCCTCACTGCAACACTGATATAACCCACACCCCTCACTGTAATACTGATATAACCCACACCCCTCACTGTAACACTGATATAACCCACACCCCTCACTGCAACACTGATATACCCCACACCCCTCACTGTAACACTGATATAACCCACACCCCTCACTGTAACACTGATATAACCCACACCCCTCACTGTAACACTGATATATCCCACACCCCTCACTGTAACACTGCTATAACCCACACCCCTCACTGTAACACTGATATATCCCACACCCCTCACCATAACGCTGATATACCCACACCCCCTCACTGTAACACTGATATACACCACACCCCTCACTGTAACACTGATATATCCCGCACCCCCTCACTGTAACACTGATATATCCCACACCCCTCACCGTAACACTGATATACCCCACACCCCTCACTGTAACACTGATATAACCCACACCCTTCACTCCAACACTGATACAACCGACACCCCTCACTGTAACACTGATATACCCACACCCCCTCACTGTAACACTGATATATCCCACACCCCTCACTGTAACACTGATATATCCCACACCCCTCACTGTAACACTGATATAACCCACACCCCTCACTGTAACACTGATATAACCCACACCCCTCACTGTAACACTGATATACGCCACACCCCTCACTGCAAAACTGATATATCCCACACCCCTCACTGTAACACTGATATATCCCACGCCCCTCACTGTAACACTGATATAACCCACACCACTCACTGTAACACTGATATATCCCACACCCCTCACTGTAACACTGATATAACCCACACCTCTCACTGTAACACTGATATAACCCACACCCCCTCACTGTAACACTGATATATCCCACACCCCTCACTGTAACACTGATATATCCCACACCTCTCACTGTAACACTGATATATCCCACACCCCTCACTGTAACACTGATATAACCCACACCCCCTCACTGTAACACTGATATATCCCACACCCCTCACTGTAACACTGATATAACCCACACCCCTCACTGTAACACTGATATATCCCACACCCCTCACTGTAACACTGATATAACCCACACCCCTCCCTGTAACACTGATATATCCCACACCCCTCACTGTAACACTGATATATCCCACACCCCTCATTGTAACACTGATATATCCCACACCCCTTACTGTAACACTGATATATCCCACACCACTCAATGTAACACTGAAATAACCCACACCCCTCACTGTAACACTGATATATCCCACACCCTCTCACTGTAACACTGATATATCCCACACCCCTCACTGCAACACTGATATATCCCACACCCCTCACTGTAACACTGATATATCCCACACCCCTCACTGTAACACTGATATATCCCACACCCCTCACTGTAACACTGATATATCCCACACCCCTCACTGTAACACTGATATAACCCAAACCCCTACTGTAACACTGATATATCCCACACCCCCTCACTGTAACACTGATATAACCCACACCCCTCACTGTAACACTGATATAACCCACACCCCTCACTGTAACACTGATATATCCCACACCCCTCACTGTAACACTGATATATCCCACACCCCTCACTGTAACACTGATATAACCCACACCCCTCACTGTAACACTGATATAACCCACACCCCTCACTGTAACACTGATATATCCCACACCCCTCACTGTAACACTGATATAACCCACACCCCTCACTGTAACACTGATTTACGCCACACCCCTCACTGTAACACTGATATAACCCACACCCCTCACTGCAACACTGATATAACCCACACCCCTCACTGTAACACTGATATACGCCACACCCCTCACTGTAACACTGATATAACCCACACCCCTCACTGCAACACTGATATAACCCACACCCCTCACTGTAATACTGATATAACCCACACCCCTCACTGTAACACTGATATAACCCACACCCCTCACTGCAACACTGATATACCCCACACCCCTCACTGTAACACTGATATAACCCACACCCCTCACTGTAACACTGATATACCCCACACCCCTCACTGTAACACTGATATATCCCACACCTCTCACTATAACACTGATATATCCCACACCCCTCACTGTAACACTGATATATACCACACCCCTCACTGTAACACTGATATACCCCACACCCCTCACTGTAACACTGATATAACCCACACCCCTCACTGTAACACTGATATATCCCGCACCCCCTCACTGTAACACTGATATATCCCACACCCCTCACCGTAACACTGATATACACCACACCCCTCACTGTAACACTGATATATCCCGCACCCCCTCACTGTAACACTGATATATCCCACACCCCTCACCGTAACACTGATACAACCCACACCCCTCACTGTAACACTGATATACCCCACACCCCTCACTGTAACACTGATATACCCCACACCCCTCACTGTAACACTGATATATCCCACACCCCTCACTGTAACACTGATATACCCCACACCCCTCACTGTAACACTGATATAACCCACACCCCCTCACTGTAACACTGATACATCCCACACCCCTCACTGTAACACTGATATATCCCACACCCCTCACTGTAACACTGATATATCCCACACCCCTCACTGTAACACTGATATAACCCACACCCCTCACTGTAACACTGATATACCCCACATCCCCTCACTGTAACACTGATATATCCCACACCCCTCACTGTAACACTGATATAACCCACACCCCTCACTGTAACACTGATATACGCCACACCCCTCACTGTAACACTGATGTAACCCACACCCCTCACTGCAACACTGATATAACCCACACCCCTCACTGTAACACTGATATACGCCACACCCCTCACTGTAACACTGATATAACCCACACCCCTCACTGCAACACTGATATAACCCACACCCCTCACTGTAATACTGATATAACCCACACCCCTCACTGTAACACTGATATAACCCACACCCCTCACTGTAACACTGATATATCCCACACCCCTCACTGCAACACTGATATAACCCACACCCCTCACTGTAACACTGATATACGCCACACCCCTCACTGTAACACTGATATAACCCACACCCCTCACTGCAACACTGATATAACCCACACCCCTCACTGTAATACTGATATAACCCACACCCCTCACTGTAACACTGATATATCCCACACCCCTCACTGCAACACTGATATACCCCACACCCCTCACTGTAACACTGATATAACCCACACCCCTCACTGTAACACTGATATACCCCACACCCCTCACTGTAACACTGATATATCCCACACCCCTCACTATAACACTGATATATCCCACACCCCTCACTGTAACACTGATATATCCCACACCCCTCACTGGAACACTGATATAACCCACACCCCTCACTGTAACACTGATATAACCCACACCCCTCACTGTAACACTGATATACGCCACACCCCTCACTGCAAAACTGATATATCCCACACCCCTCACTGCAACACTGATATATCCCACGCCCCTCACTGTAACACTGATATAACCCACACCACTCACTGTAACACTGATATATCCCACACCCCTCACTGTAACACTGATATATCCCACACCTCTCACTGTAACACTGATATAACCCACACCCCCTCACTGTAACACTGATATATCCCACACCCCTCACTGTAACACTGATATATCCCACACCTCTCACTGTAACACTGATATATCCCACACCCCTCACTGTAACACTGATATAACCCACACCCCCTCACTGTAACACTGATATATCCCACACCCCTCACTGTAACACTGATATATCCCACACCCCTCACTGTAACACTGATATAACCCACACCCCTCACTGTAACACTGATATATCCCACACCTCTCACTGTAACACTGATATATCCCACATCCCTCACTGTAACACTGATATAACCCACACCCCTCACTGTAACACTGATATAACCCACACCCCTCATTGTAACACTGATATAACCCACACCCCTCACTGTAACACTGATATATCCCACACCCCTCAATGTAACACTGATATATCCCACACCTCTCACTGTAACACTGATATATCCCACACCCCTCACTGTAACACTGATATAACCCACACCCCCTCACTGTAACACTGATATATCCCACACCCCTCACTGTAACACTGATATAACCCACACCCCTCACTGTAACACTGATATATCCCACACCCCTCACTGTAACACTGATATAACCCACACCCCTCCCTGTAACACTGATATATCCCACACCCCTCACTGTAACACTGATATATCCCACACCCCTCATTGTAACACTGATATATCCCACACCCCTTACTGTAACACTGATATATCCCACACCACTCAATGTAACACTGAAATAACCCACACCCCTCACTGTAACACTGATATATCCCACACCCTCTCACTGTAACACTGATATATCCCACACCCCTCACTGCAACACTGATATATCCCACACCCCTCACTGTAACACTGATATATCCCACACCCCTCACTGTAACACTGATATATCCCACACCCCTCACTGTAACACTGATATATCCCACACCCCTCACTGTAACACTGATATAACCCAAACCCCTACTGTAACACTGATATATCCCACACCCCCTCACTGTAACACTGATATAACCCACACCCCTCACTGTAACACTGATATAACCCACACCCCTCACTGTAACACTGATATATCCCACACCCCTCACTGTAACACTGATATATCCCACACCCCTCACTGTAACACTGATATAACCCACACCCCTCACTGTAACACTGATATAACCCACACCCCTCACTGTAACACTGATATATCCCACACCCCTCACTGTAACACTGATATAACCCACACCCCTCACTGTAACACTGATTTACGCCACACCCCTCACTGTAACACTGATATAACCCACACCCCTCACTGCAACACTGATATAACCCACACCCCTCACTGTAACACTGATATACGCCACACCCCTCACTGTAACACTGATATAACCCACACCCCTCACTGCAACACTGATATAACCCACACCCCTCACTGTAATACTGATATAACCCACACCCCTCACTGTAACACTGATATAACCCACACCCCTCACTGCAACACTGATATACCCCACACCCCTCACTGTAACACTGATATAACCCACACCCCTCACTGTAACACTGATATACCCCACACCCCTCACTGTAACACTGATATATCCCACACCTCTCACTATAACACTGATATATCCCACACCCCTCACTGTAACACTGATATATACCACACCCCTCACTGTAACACTGATATACCCCACACCCCTCACTGTAACACTGATATAACCCACACCCCTCACTGTAACACTGATATATCCCGCACCCCCTCACTGTAACACTGATATATCCCACACCCCTCACCGTAACACTGATATACACCACACCCCTCACTGTAACACTGATATATCCCGCACCCCCTCACTGTAACACTGATATATCCCACACCCCTCACCGTAACACTGATACAACCCACACCCCTCACTGTAACACTGATATACCCCACACCCCTCACTGTAACACTGATATACCCCACACCCCTCACTGTAACACTGATATATCCCACACCCCTCACTGTAACACTGATATACCCCACACCCCTCACTGTAACACTGATATAACCCACACCCCCTCACTGTAACACTGATACATCCCACACCCCTCACTGTAACACTGATATATCCCACACCCCTCACTGTAACACTGATATATCCCACACCCCTCACTGTAACACTGATATAACCCACACCCCTCACTGTAACACTGATATACCCCACATCCCCTCACTGTAACACTGATATATCCCACACCCCTCACTGTAACACTGATATAACCCACACCCCTCACTGTAACACTGATATACGCCACACCCCTCACTGTAACACTGATGTAACCCACACCCCTCACTGCAACACTGATATAACCCACACCCCTCACTGTAACACTGATATACGCCACACCCCTCACTGTAACACTGATATAACCCACACCCCTCACTGCAACACTGATATAACCCACACCCCTCACTGTAATACTGATATAACCCACACCCCTCACTGTAACACTGATATAACCCACACCCCTCACTGTAACACTGATATATCCCACACCCCTCACTGCAACACTGATATAACCCACACCCCTCACTGTAACACTGATATACGCCACACCCCTCACTGTAACACTGATATAACCCACACCCCTCACTGCAACACTGATATAACCCACACCCCTCACTGTAATACTGATATAACCCACACCCCTCACTGTAACACTGATATATCCCACACCCCTCACTGCAACACTGATATACCCCACACCCCTCACTGTAACACTGATATAACCCACACCCCTCACTGTAACACTGATATACCCCACACCCCTCACTGTAACACTGATATATCCCACACCCCTCACTATAACACTGATATATCCCACACCCCTCACTGTAACACTGATATATCCCACACCCCTCACTGGAACACTGATATAACCCACACCCCTCACTGTAACACTGATATAACCCACACCCCTCACTGTAACACTGATATACGCCACACCCCTCACTGCAAAACTGATATATCCCACACCCCTCACTGCAACACTGATATATCCCACGCCCCTCACTGTAACACTGATATAACCCACACCACTCACTGTAACACTGATATATCCCACACCCCTCACTGTAACACTGATATATCCCACACCTCTCACTGTAACACTGATATAACCCACACCCCCTCACTGTAACACTGATATATCCCACACCCCTCACTGTAACACTGATATATCCCACACCTCTCACTGTAACACTGATATATCCCACACCCCTCACTGTAACACTGATATAACCCACACCCCCTCACTGTAACACTGATATATCCCACACCCCTCACTGTAACACTGATATATCCCACACCCCTCACTGTAACACTGATATAACCCACACCCCTCACTGTAACACTGATATATCCCACACCTCTCACTGTAACACTGATATATCCCACATCCCTCACTGTAACACTGATATAACCCACACCCCTCACTGTAACACTGATATAACCCACACCCCTCATTGTAACACTGATATAACCCACACCCCTCACTGTAACACTGATATATCCCACACCCCTCAATGTAACACTGATATATCCCACACCCCCTCACTGTAACACTGATATAACCCACACCCCTCACTGTAACACTGATATAACCCACACCCCTCACTGTAACACTGATATATCCCACACCCCTCACTGTAACACTGATATAACCCACACCCCTCACTGTAACACTGATATATCCCACACCCCTCACTGTAACACTGATATAACCCACACCCCTCACTGTGACACTGATATATCCCACACCCCTCACTGTAACACTGATATAACCCACACCCCCTCACTAACACTGATATAACCCACACCCCCTCACTGTAACACTGATATATCCCACACCCCTCACTGTAACACTGATATATCCCACACCCCTCACTGTAACACTGATATAACCCACACCCCTCACTGTAACACTGATACATCCCACACCCCTCACTGTAACACTGATATAACCCACACCCCTCACTGTAACACTGATATATCCCACACCCCTCACTGTAACACTGATATAACCCACACCCCTCCCTGTAACACTGATATATCCCACACCCCTCACTGTAACACTGATATATCCCACACCCCTCATTGTAACACTGATATATCCCACACCCCTTACTGTAACACTGATATATCCCACACCACTCACTGTAACACTGATATAACCCACACCCCTCACTGTAACACTGATATAACCCACACCCTCTCACTGTAACACTGATATATCCCACACCCCTCACTGCAACACTGATATATCCCACACCCCTCACTGTAACACTGATATATCCCACACCCCTCACTGTAACACTGATATATCCCACACCCCTCACTGTAACACTGATATATCCCACACCCCTCACTGTAACACTGATATAACCCAAACCCCTACTGTAACACTGATATATCCCACACCCCCTCACTGTAACACTGATATAACCCACACCCCTCACTGTAACACTGATATAACCCACACCCCTCACTGTAACACTGATATACCCCACACCCCTCACTGTAACACTGATATACCCCACACCCCTCACTGTAACACTGATATAACCCACACCCCTCACTGTAACACTGATATATCCCACACCCCTCACTGTAACACTGATACATCCCACACCCCTCACTGAAACACTGATATACCCCACACCCCCTCACTGTAACACTGATATATCCCGCACCCCTCACTGTAACACTGATATATCCCACACCCCTCACTGTAACACTGATATATCCCACACCCCTCACTGTAACACTGATATAACCCACACCCCTCACTGTAACACTGATATACCCCACACCCCCTCACTGTAACACTGATATATCCCACACCCCTCACTGTAACACTGATATAACCCACACCCCTCACTGTAACACTGATATACGCCACACCCCTCACTGTAACACTGATATAACCCACACCCCTCACTGCAACACTGATATAACCCACACCCCTCACTGTAACACTGATATACGCCACACCCCTCACTGTAACACTGATATAACCCACACCCCTCACTGCAACACTGATATAACCCACACCCCTCACTGTAATACTGATATAACCCACACCCCTCACTGTAACACTGATATAACCCACACCCCTCACTGCAACACTGATATACCCCACACCCCTCACTGTAACACTGATATACCCCACACCCCTCACTGTAACACTGATATATCCCACACCCCTCACTATAACACTGATATATACCACACCCCTCACTGCAACACTGATATACCCCACACCCCTCACTGTAACACTGATATAACCCACACCCCTCACTGTAACACTGATATATCCCACACCCCTCACTGTAACACTGATATAACCCACACCCCTCACTGTAACACTGATATATCCCACACCCCTCACCATAACGCTGATATACCCACACCCCCTCACTGTAACACTGATATACACCACACCCCTCACTGTAACACTGATATATCCCGCACCCCCTCACTGTAACACTGATATATCCCACACCCCTCACCGTAACACTGATATACACCACACCCCTCACTGTAACACTGATATATCCCGCACCCCCTCACTGTAACACTGATATATCCCACACCCCTCACCGTAACACTGATACAACCCACACCCCTCACTGTAACACTGATATACCCCACACCCCTCACTGTAACACTGATATACCCCACACCCCTCACTGTAACACTGATATATCCCACACCCCTCACTGTAACACTGATATACCCCACACCCCTCACTGTAACACTGATATAACCCACACCCCCTCACTGTAACACTGAAAAATCCCACACCCCTCACTGTAACACTGATATATCCCACACCCCTCACTGTAACACTGATATATCCCACACCCCTCACTGTAACACTGATATAACCCACACCCCTCACTGTAACACTGATATACCCCACATCCCCTCACTGTAACACTGATATATCCCACACCCCTCACTGTAACACTGATATAACCCACACCCCTCACTGTAACACTGATATACGCCACACCCCTCACTGTAACACTGATGTAACCCACACCCCTCACTGCAACACTGATATAACCCACACCCCTCACTGTAACACTGATATACGCCACACCCCTCACTGTAACACTGATATAACCCACACCCCTCACTGCAACACTGATATAACCCACACCCCTCACTGTAATACTGATATAACCCACACCCCTCACTGTAACACTGATATAACCCACACCCCTCACTGTAACACTGATATATCCCACACCCCTCACTGCAACACTGATATAACCCACACCCCTCACTGTAACACTGATATACGCCACACCCCTCACTGTAACACTGATATAACCCACACCCCTCACTGCAACACTGATATAACCCACACCCCTCACTGTAATACTGATATAACCCACACCCCTCACTGTAACACTGATATAACCCACACCCCTCACTGCAACACTGATATACCCCACACCCCTCACTGTAACACTGATATAACCCACACCCCTCACTGTAACACTGATATATACCACACCCCTCACTGTAACACTGATATACCCCACACCCCTCACTGTAACACTGATATAACCCACACCCCTCACTGTAACACTGATATATCCCACACCCCTCACTGTAACACTGATATAACCGACACAACTCACTGTAACACTGATATATCCCACACCCCTCACTGCAACACTGATATATCCCACACCCCTCACTGAAACACTGATATACCCCACACCCCCTCACTGTAACACTGATATATCCCACACCCCTCACTGTAACACTGATATATCCCACACCCCTCACTGTAACACTGATATATCCCACACCCCTCACTGTAACACTGATATATCCCACACCCCTCACTGTAACACTGATATAACCCACACCCCTCACTGTAACACTGATATATCCCACACCCCTCACTGTAACACTGATATAACCCACACCCCTCACTGAAACACTGATATACCCCACACCCCCTCACTGTAACACTGATATATCCCACACCCCTCACTGTAACACTGATATATCCCACACTCCTCACTGTAACACTGATATATCCCACACCCCTCACTGTAACACTGATATATCCCACACCCCTCACTGTAACACTGATATATCCCACACCCCTCACTGTAACACTGATATATCCCACACCCCTCACTGTAACACTGATATAAGCCACACCCCTCACTGTAACACTGATATACCCCACACCCCCTCACTGTAACACTGATATATCCCACACCCCTCACTGTAACACTGATATAACCCACACCCCTCACTGTAACACTGATATACGCCACACCCCTCACTGTAACACTGATATAACCCACACCCCTCACTGCAACACTGATATAACCCACACCCCTCACTTTAACACTGATATACGCCACACCCCTCACTGTAACACTGATATAACCCACACCCCTCACTGCAACACTGATATAACCCACACCCCTCACTGTAATACTGATATAACCCACACCCCTCACTGTAACACTGATATAACCCACACCCCTCACTGCAACACTGATATACCCCACACCCCTCACTGTAACACTGATATAACCCACACCCCTCACTGTAACACTGATATACCCCACACCCCTCACTGTAACACTGATATATCCCACACCCCTCACTATAACACTGATATATCCCACACCCCTCACTGTAACACTGATATATCCCACACCTCTCACGTAACACTGATATATCCCACACCCCTCACTGTAACACTGATATAACCCACACCCCTCACTGTAACACTGATATATCCCACACCCCTCACTGTAACACTGATATAACCCACACCCCTCACTGTAACACTGATATATCCCACACCCCTCACTGTAACACTGATATAACCCACACCCCCTCACTGTAACACTGATATACACCACACCCCTCACTGTAACACTGATATATCCCACACCCCCTCACTGTAACACTGATATATCCCACACCCCTCACCGTAACACTGATATACCCCACACCCCTCACTGTAACACTGATATACCCCACACCCCTCACTGTAACACTGATATATCCCACACCCCTCACTCCAACACTGATATAACCCACACCCCTCACTGTAACACTGATATACCCACACCCCCTCACTGTAACACTGATATATCCCACACCCCTCACTGTAACACTGATATATCCCACACCCCTCACTGTAACACTGATATAACCCACACCCCTCACTGTAACACTGATATATCCCACACCCCTCACTGCAACACTGATATATCCCACACCCCTCACTGCAACACTGATATAACCAACACCCCTCACTGTAACACTGATATTCCCCACACCCCTCACTGTAACACTGATATATCCCACACCCCTCACTGTAACACTGATATAACCCACACCACTCACTGTAACACTGATATATCCCACACCCCTCACTGTAACACTGATATAACCCACACCCCTCACTGAAACACTGATATACCCCACACCCCCTCACTGTAACACTGATATATCCCACACCCCTCACTGTAACACTGATATATCCCACACCCCTCACTGTAACACTGATATATCCCACACCCCTCACTGTAACACTGATATATCCCACACCCCTCACTGTAACACTGATATAACCCACACCCCTCACTGTAACACTGATATACGCCACACCCCTCACTGTAACACTGATATAACCCACACCCCTCACTGCAACACTGATATAACCCACACCCCTCACTGTAACACTGATATACGCCACACCCCTCACTGTAACACTGATATAACCCACACCCCTCACTGCAACACTGATATAACCCACACCCCTCACTGTAATACTGATATAACCCACACCCCTCACTGTAACACTGATATAACCCTCACCCCTCACTGCAACACTGATATAACCCACACCCCTCACTGTAACACTGATATAACCCACACCCCTCACTGCAACACTGATATAACCCACACCCCTCACTGTAACACTGATATAACCCACACCCCTCACTGTAACACTGATATAACCCACACCCCTCACTGTAACACTGATATAACCCACACCCCTCACTGTAACACTGATATAACCCACACCCCTCACTGTAACACTGATATAACCCACACCCCTCACTGTAACACTGATATACGCCACACCCCTCACTGTAACACTGATATAACCCACACCCCTCACTGTAACACTGATATAACCCACACCCCCTCACTGTAACACTGATATACGCCACACCCCTCACTGTAACACTGATATAACCCACACCCCTCACTGTAACACTGATATAACCCACACCCCTCACTGTAACACTGATATAACCCACACCCCTCACTGTAACACTGATATAACCCACACCCCTCACTGTAACACTGATATATCCCACACCCCTCACTGTAACACTGATATAACCCACACCCCTCACTGCAACACTGATATATCCCACACCCCTCACTGTAACACTGATATAACCCACACCCCTCACTGTAACACTGATATATCCCACACCCCTCACTGTAACACTCTGATACACAGTTAGGGGAGTTGAGGAGTCCCCACAGTTTGGGGGGCGGAGGGTGA
Organism: Heptranchias perlo; assembly: GCF_035084215.1. Taxonomy (NCBI): domain Eukaryota; kingdom Metazoa; phylum Chordata; class Chondrichthyes; order Hexanchiformes; family Hexanchidae; genus Heptranchias; species Heptranchias perlo. Next base: position 1,954 of record NW_027139948.1, on the reverse strand, counting down.
GGCGTCCCCACAGTTTGGGGGGGAGGTGAGGAGTCCCCACAGTTTGGGGGGGAGGTGAGGAGTCCCCACAGTTTGGGGGGGAGGGGGAGGAGTCCCCACAATTTGGGGGGGAGGGTGAGGAGACCCCACAGTTTGGGGGGAGGGTGAGGTGTCCCCACAGTTTGGGGGGGAGGGTGAGGAGACCCCACAGTTTGGGGGGGTGGGTGAGGAGTCCCCACAGTTTGGGGGGAGGTGAGGAGTCCCCACAGTTTGGGGGGAGGTGAGGAGTCCCCACAGTTTGGGGGGGGAGGGTGAGGAGTCCCCACAGTTTGGGGGGAGGTGAGGAGTCCCCACAGTTTGGGGGGGGAGGGTGAGGAGTCCCCACAGTTTGGGGGGAGGTGAGGAGTCCCCACAGTTTGGGGGTGAGGGTGAGGAGTCCCCACAGTTTGGGGGGAGATGAGGAGTCCCCACAGTTTGGGGGGAGGGTGAGGAGTCCCCACAGTTTGGGGGGAGGGTGAGGAGTCCCCATAGTTTGGGGGGAGGGTGAGGAGTCCCCATAGTTTGGGGGGGGGAGGGTGAGGAGTCCCCACAGTTTGGGGGTGGGGTGAGGAGTCCCCACAGTTTGGGGGGGAGGGTGAGGAGTCCCACAGTTTGGGGGGGGGGAGGGTGAGGAGTCCCCACAGTTTGGGGGGAGGGTGCGGAGTCCCCACAGTTTGGGGGGGAGGGTGAGGAGTCCCCACAGTTTGGGGGGAGGTGAGGAGTCCCCACAGTTTGGGGGGGAGGTGAGGAGTCCCCACAGTTTGGGGGGGAGGGTGAGGAGTCCCCACAGTTTGGGGGGGAGGTGAGGAGTCCCCACAGTTTGGGGGGGAGGGTGAGGAGTCCCCACAGTTTGGGGGGAGGGTGAGGAGACCCCACAGTTTGGGGGGGAGGGTGAGGAGTCCCCCACAGTTTGGGGGGGAGGGTGAGGAGTCCCCACAGTTTGGGGGGAGGGGTGAGGAGACCCCCACAGTTTGGGGGGGAGGGTGAGGAGTCCCCACAGTTTGGGGGGAGGGTGAGGAGTCCCCACAGTTTGGGGGGGAGGTGAGGAGACCCCCACAGTTTGGGGGGGAGGTGAGGAGTCCCCACAGTTTGGGGGGAGGGTGAGGAGTCCTCACAGTTTGGGGGGGAGGTGAGGAGTCCCCACAGTTTGGGGGAGGGAGGTGAGGAGACCCCCACAGTTTGGGGGGAGGGTGAGGAGTCCCCACAGTTTGGGGGGAGGGTGAGGAGTCCCCACAGTTTGGGGGGGAGGGGGAGGAGTCCCCACAGTTTGGGGGGAGGTGAGGAGTCCCCACAGTTTGGGGGGGAGGGGGAGGAGTCCCCACAGTTTGGGGGGGGGGAGGGTGAGGAGTCCCCACAGTTTGGGGGAGGGTGAGGAGTCCCCACAGTTTGGGGGGGGAGGGTGAGGAGTCCCCACAGTTTGGGGGGGAGGGTGAGGAGTCCCCACAGTTTGGGGGGAGGGTGAGGAGTCCCCACAGTTTGGGGGGGAGGGTGAGGAGTCCCCACAGTTTGGGGGGGAGGGTGAGGAGTCCCCACAGTTTGGGGGGAGGGTGAGGAGTCCCCACAGTTTGGGGGGGAGGGTGAGGAGTCCCCACAGTTTGGGGGGGAGGGTGAGGAGTCCCCACAGTTTGGGGGGAGGGTGAGGAGTCCCCACAGTTTGGGGGGAGGGTGAGGAGTCCCCACAGTTTGGGGGGGGAGGGTGAGGAGTCCCCACAGTTTGGGGGGAGGGTGAGGAGTCCCCACAGTTTGGGGGGAGGGTGAGGAGTCCCCACAGTTTGGGGGGGAGGGTGAGGAGTCCCCACAGTTTGGGGGGGGAGGGTGAGGAGTCCCCACAGTTTGGGGGGAGGGTGAGGAGACCCCACAGTTTGGGGGGGGAGGTGAGGAGTCCCCACAGTTTGGGGGGAGGGTGAGGAGTCCCCACAGTTTGGGGGGGAGGGTA
>NW_027139947.1:7500-67500 GCF_035084215.1 Heptranchias perlo | reverse complement strand
TTACAGGGTTAGATACAGAGTAAAGCTCCCTCTACACTGTCCCATCAAACACTCCCAGGGTCAGGTACAGAGTTAGATACAGAGTAAAGCTCCCTCCACACTGTCCCATCAAACACTCCCAGGGCAGGTACAGGGTTAGATACAGAGTAAAGCTCCCTCTACACTGTCCCGTCAAACACTCCCAGGGTCAGGTACAGGGTTAGATACAGAGTAAAGCTCCCTCTACACTGTCCCATCAAACACTCCCAGGGCAGGTACAGGGTTAGATACAGAGTAAAGCTCCCTCTACACTGTCCCATCAAACACTCCCAGGGTCAGGTACAGGGTTAGATACAGAGTAAAGCTCCCTCTACACTGTCCCATCAAACACTCCCAGGGTCAGGTACAGGGTTAGATACAGAGTAAAGCTCCCTCTACACTGTCCCATCAAACACTCCCAGGGCAGGTACAGGGTTAGATACAGAGTAAAGCTCCCTCTACACTGTCCCGTCAAACTCTCGGAGGGCAGGTACAGGGTTAGATACAGAGTAAAGCTCCCTCTACACTGTCCCATCAAACACTCCCAGGGCAGGTACAGGGTGAGATACAGAGTAAAGCTCCCTCTACACTGTCCCATCAAACACTCCCAGGGCAGGTACAGGGTTAGATACAGAGTAAAGCTCCCTCTACACTGTCCCATCAAACACTCCCAGGGCAGGGACAGGGTTAGATACAGAGTAAAGCTCCCTCTACACTGTCCCATCAAACACTCCCAGGGTCAGGTACAGGGTTAGATACAGAGTAAAGCTCCCTCTACACTGTCCCATCAAACACTCCCAGGGTCAGGTACAGGGTTAGATACAGAGTAAAGCTCCCTCTACGCTGTCCCATCAAACACTCCCAGGGCAGGTACAGGGTTAGATACAGAGTAAAGCTCCCTCTACACTGTCCCGTCAAACTCTCCCAGGGCAGGTACAGGGTTAGATACAGAGTAAAGCTCCCTCTACACTGTCCCATCAAACACTCCCAGGGCAGGTACAGGGTTAGATACAGAGTAAAGCTCCCTCTACACTGTCCCATCAAACACTCCCAGGGTCAGGTATAGGGTTAGATACAGAGTAAAGCTCCCTCTACACTGTCCCATCAAACACTCCCAGGGCAGGTACAGGGTTAGATACAGAGTAAAGCTCCCTCTACACTGTCCCGTCAAACACTCCCAGGGTCAGGTAAAGGGTTAGATACAGAGTAAAGCTCCCTCTACACTGTCCCATCAAACACTCCCAGGGCAGGTACAGGGTTAGATACAGAGTAAAGCTCCCTCTACACTGTCCCGTCAAACACTCCCAGGGTCAGGTAAAGGGTTAGATACAGAGTAAAGCTCCCTCTACACTGTCCCATCAAACACTCCCAGGGTCAGGTACAGGGTTAGATACAGAGTAAAGCTCCCTCTACACTGTCCCATCAAACACTCCCAGGGCAGGTACAGGGTTAGATACAGAGTAAAGCTCCCTCTACACTGTCCCATCAAACACTCCCAGGGTCAGGTACAGGGTTAGATACAGAGTAAAGCTCCCTCTACACTGTCCCATCAAACACTCCCAGGGTCAGGTACAGGGTTAGATACAGAGTAAAGCTCCCTCTACACTGTCCCATCAAACACTCCCAGGGCAGGTACAGGGTTAGATACAGAGTAAAGCTCCCTCGACACTGTCCCGTCAAACTCTCGGAGGGCAGGTACAGGGTTAGATACAGAGTAAAGCTCCCTCTACACTGTCCCATCAAACACTCCCAGGGCAGGTACAGGGTGAGATACAGAGTAAAGCTCCCTCTACACTGTCCCATCAAACACTCCCAGGGCAGGTACAGGGTTAGATACAGAGTAAAGCTCCCTCTACACTGTCCCATCAAACACTCCCAGGGCAGGTACAGGGTTAGATACAGAGTAAAGCTCCCTCTACACTGTCCCATCAAACACTCCCAGGGTCAGGTACAGGGTTAGATACAGAGTAAAGCTCCCTCTACACTGTCCCATCAAACACTCTCAGGGTCAGTTACAGGGTTAGATACAGAGTAAAGCTCCCTCTACACTGTCCCATCAAACACTCCCAGGGTCAGGTACAGAGTTAGATACAGAGTAAAGCTCCCTCCACACTGTCCCATCAAACACTCCCAGGGCAGGTACAGGGTTAGATACAGAGTAAAGCTCCCTCTACACTGTCCCATCAAACACTCCCAGGGTCAGGTACAGGGTTAGATACAGAGTAAAGCTCCCTCTACACTGTCCCATCAAACACTCCCAGGGTCAGGTACAGGGTTAGATACAGAGTAAAGCTCCCTCTACACTGTCCCATCAAACACTCCCAGGGCAGGTACAGGGTTAGATACAGAGTAAAGCTCCCTCTACACTGTCCCGTCAAACTCTCGGAGGGCAGGTACAGGGTTAGATACAGAGTAAAGCTCCCTCTACACTGTCCCATCAAACACTCCCAGGGCAGGTACAGGGTGAGATACAGAGTAAAGCTCCCTCTACACTGTCCCATCAAACACTCCCAGGGCAGGTACAGGGTTAGATACAGAGTAAAGCTCCCTCTACACTGTCCCATCAAACACTCCCAGGGCAGGTACAGGGTTCGATACAGAGTAAAGCTCCCTCTACACTGTCCCATCAAACACTCCCAGGGTCAGGTACAGGGTTAGATACAGAGTAAAGCTCCCTCTACACTGTCCCATCAAACACTCCCAGGGTCAGGTACAGGGTTAGATACAGAGTAAAGCTCCCTCTACGCTGTCCCATCAAACACTCCCAGGGCAGGTACAGGGTTAGATACAGAGCAAAGCTCCCTCTACACTGTCCCGTCAAACTCTCCCAGGGCAGGTACAGGGTTAGATACAGAGTAAAGCTCCCTCGACACTGTCCCATCAAACACTCCCAGGGCAGGTACAGGGTTAGATACAGAGTAAAGCTCCCTCTACACTGTCCCATCAAACACTCCCAGGGTCAGGTATAGGGTTAGATACAGAGTAAAGCTCCCTCTACACTGTCCCATCAAACACTCCCAGGGCAGGTACAGGGTTAGATACAGAGTAAAGCTCCCTCTACACTGTCCCGTCAAACACTCCCAGGGTCAGGTAAAGGGTTAGATACAGAGTAAAGCTCCCTCTACACTGTCCCATCAAACACTCCCAGGGTCAGGTACAGGGTTAGATACAGAGTAAAGCTCCCTCTACACTGTCCCATCAAACACTCCCAGGGCAGGTACAGGGTTAGATACAGAGTAAAGCTCCCTCTACACTGTCCCATCAAACACTCCCAGGGTCAGGTACAGGGTTAGATACAGAGTAAAGCTCCCTCTACACTGTCCCATCAAACACTCCCAGGGTCAGGTACAGGGTTAGATACAGAGTAAAGCTCCCTCTACACTGTCCCATCAAACACTCCCAGGGCAGGTACAGGGTTAGATACAGAGTAAAGCTCCCTCTACACTGTCCCGTCAAACTCTCGGAGGGCAGGTACAGGGTTAGATACAGAGTAAAGCTCCCTCTACACTGTCCCATCAAACACTCCCAGGGCAGGTACAGGGTGAGATACAGAGTAAAGCTCCCTCTACACTGTCCCATCAAACACTCCCAGGGCAGGTACAGGGTTAGATACAGAGTAAAGCTCCCTCTACACTGTCCCATCAAACACTCCCAGGGCAGGTACAGGGTTAGATACAGAGTAAAGCTCCATCTACACTGTCCCATCAAACACTCCCAGGGTCAGGTACAGGGTTAGATACAGAGTAAAGCTCCCTCTACACTGTCCCATCAAACACTCCCAGGGCAGGTACAGGGTTAGATACAGAGTAAAGCTCCCTCTACGCTGTCCCATCAAACACTCCCAGGGCAGGTACAGGGTTAGATACAGAGTAAAGCTCCCTCTACACTGTCCCGTCAAACTCTCCCAGGGCAGGTACAGGGTTAGATACAGAGTAAAGCTCCCTCTACACTGTCCCATCAAACACTCCCAGGGCAGGTACAGGGTTAGATACAGAGTAAAGCTCCCTCTACACTGTCCCATCAAACACTCCCAGGGTCAGGTATAGGGTTAGATACAGAGTAAAGCTCCCTCTACACTGTCCCATCAAACACTCCCAGGGCAGGTACAGGGTTAGATACAGAGTAAAGCTCCCTCTACACTGTCCCGTCAAACACTCCCAGGGTCAGGTAAAGGGTTAGATACAGAGTAAAGCTCCCTCTACACTGTCCCATCAAACACTCCCAGGGCAGGTACAGGGTTAGATACAGAGTAAAGCTCCCTCTACACTGTCCCGTCAAACACTCCCAGGGTCAGGTAAAGGGTTAGATACAGAGTAAAGCTCCCTCTACACTGTCCCATCAAACACTCCCAGGGTCAGGTACAGGGTTAGATACAGAGTAAAGCTCCCTCTACACTGTCCCATCAAACACTCCCAGGGCAGGTACAGGGTTAGATACAGAGTAAAGCTCCCTCTACACTGTCCCATCAAACACTCCCAGGGTCAGGTACAGGGTTAGATACAGAGTAAAGCTCCCTCTACACTGTCCCATCAAACACTCCCAGGGTCAGGTACAGGGTTAGATACAGAGTAAAGCTCCCTCTACACTGTCCCATCAAACACTCCCAGGGCAGGTACAGGGTTAGATACAGAGTAAAGCTCCCTCGACACTGTCCCGTCAAACTCTCGGAGGGCAGGTACAGGGTTAGATACAGAGTAAAGCTCCCTCTACACTGTCCCATCAAACACTCCCAGGGCAGGTACAGGGTGAGATACAGAGTAAAGCTCCCTCTACACTGTCCCATCAAACACTCCCAGGGCAGGTACAGGGTTAGATACAGAGTAAAGCTCCCTCTACACTGTCCCATCAAACACTCCCAGGGCAGGTACAGGGTTAGATACAGAGTAAAGCTCCCTCTACACTGTCCCATCAAACACTCCCAGGGTCAGGTACAGGGTTAGATACAGAGTAAAGCTCCCTCTACACTGTCCCATCAAACACTCTCAGGGTCAGTTACAGGGTTAGATACAGAGTAAAGCTCCCTCTACACTGTCCCATCAAACACTCCCAGGGTCAGGTACAGAGTTAGATACAGAGTAAAGCTCCCTCCACACTGTCCCATCAAACACTCCCAGGGCAGGTACAGGGTTAGATACAGAGTAAAGCTCCCTCTACACTGTCCCATCAAACACTCCCAGGGTCAGGTACAGGGTTAGATACAGAGTAAAGCTCCCTCTACACTGTCCCATCAAACACTCCCAGGGTCAGGTACAGGGTTAGATACAGAGTAAAGCTCCCTCTACACTGTCCCATCAAACACTCCCAGGGCAGGTACAGGGTTAGATACAGAGTAAAGCTCCCTCTACACTGTCCCGTCAAACTCTCGGAGGGCAGGTACAGGGTTAGATACAGAGTAAAGCTCCCTCTACACTGTCCCATCAAACACTCCCAGGGCAGGTACAGGGTGAGATACAGAGTAAAGCTCCCTCTACACTGTCCCATCAAACACTCCCAGGGCAGGTACAGGGTTAGATACAGAGTAAAGCTCCCTCTACACTGTCCCATCAAACACTCCCAGGGCAGGTACAGGGTTCGATACAGAGTAAAGCTCCCTCTACACTGTCCCATCAAACACTCCCAGGGTCAGGTACAGGGTTAGATACAGAGTAAAGCTCCCTCTACACTGTCCCATCAAACACTCCCAGGGTCAGGTACAGGGTTAGATACAGAGTAAAGCTCCCTCTACGCTGTCCCATCAAACACTCCCAGGGCAGGTACAGGGTTAGATACAGAGCAAAGCTCCCTCTACACTGTCCCGTCAAACTCTCCCAGGGCAGGTACAGGGTTAGATACAGAGTAAAGCTCCCTCGACACTGTCCCATCAAACACTCCCAGGGCAGGTACAGGGTTAGATACAGAGTAAAGCTCCCTCTACACTGTCCCATCAAACACTCCCAGGGTCAGGTATAGGGTTAGATACAGAGTAAAGCTCCCTCTACACTGTCCCATCAAACACTCCCAGGGCAGGTACAGGGTTAGATACAGAGTAAAGCTCCCTCTACACTGTCCCGTCAAACACTCCCAGGGTCAGGTAAAGGGTTAGATACAGAGTAAAGCTCCCTCTACACTGTCCCATCAAACACTCCCAGGGTCAGGTACAGGGTTAGATACAGAGTAAAGCTCCCTCTACACTGTCCCATCAAACACTCCCAGGGCAGGTACAGGGTTAGATACAGAGTAAAGCTCCCTCTACACTGTCCCATCAAACACTCCCAGGGTCAGGTACAGGGTTAGATACAGAGTAAAGCTCCCTCTACACTGTCCCATCAAACACTCCCAGGGTCAGGTACAGGGTTAGATACAGAGTAAAGCTCCCTCTACACTGTCCCATCAAACACTCCCAGGGCAGGTACAGGGTTAGATACAGAGTAAAGCTCCCTCTACACTGTCCCGTCAAACTCTCGGAGGGCAGGTACAGGGTTAGATACAGAGTAAAGCTCCCTCTACACTGTCCCATCAAACACTCCCAGGGCAGGTACAGGGTGAGATACAGAGTAAAGCTCCCTCTACACTGTCCCATCAAACACTCCCAGGGCAGGTACAGGGTTAGATACAGAGTAAAGCTCCCTCTACACTGTCCCATCAAACACTCCCAGGGCAGGTACAGGGTTAGATACAGAGTAAAGCTCCATCTACACTGTCCCATCAAACACTCCCAGGGTCAGGTACAGGGTTAGATACAGAGTAAAGCTCCCTCTACACTGTCCCATCAAACACTCCCAGGGTCAGGTACAGGGTTAGATACAGAGTAAAGCTCCCTCTACGCTGTCCCATCAAACACTCCCAGGGCAGGTACAGGGTTAGATACAGAGTAAAGCTCCCTCTACACTGTCCCGTCAAACTCTCCCAGGGCAGGTACAGGGTTAGATACAGAGTAAAGCTCCCTCGACACTGTCCCATCAAACACTCCCAGGGCAGGTACAGGGTTAGATACAGAGTAAAGCTCCCTCTACACTGTCCCATCAAACACTCCCAGGGCAGGTACAGGGTTAGATACAGAGTAAAGCTCCCTCTACACTGTCCCATCAAACACTCCCAGGGTCAGGTATAGGGTTAGATACAGAGTAAAGCTCCCTCTACACTGTCCCATCAAACACTCCCAGGGCAGGTACAGGGTTAGATACAGAGTAAAGCTCCCTCTACACTGTCCCGTCAAACACTCCCAGGGTCAGGTAAAGGGTTAGATACAGAGTAAAGCTCCCTCTACACTGTCCCATCAAACACTCCCAGGGTCAGGTACAGGGTTAGATACAGAGTAAAGCTCCCTCTACACTGTCCCATCAAACACTCCCAGGGTCAGGTACAGGGTTAGATACAGAGTAAAGCTCCCTCTACACTGTCCCATCAAACACTCCCAGGGTCAGGTACAGGGTTAGATACAGAGTAAAGCTCCCTCTACGCTGTCCCATCAAACACTCCCAGGGCAGGTACAGGGTTAGATACAGAGTAAAGCTCCCTCTACACTGTCCCGTCAAACTCTCCCAGGGCAGGTACAGGGTTAGATACAGAGTAAAGCTCCCTCGACACTGTCCCATCAAACACTCCCAGGGCAGGTACAGGGTTAGATACAGAGTAAAGCTCCCTCTACACTGTCCCATCAAACACTCCCAGGGCAGGTACAGGGTTAGATACAGAGTAAAGCTCCCTCTACACTGTCCCATCAAACACTCCCAGGGTCAGGTATAGGGTTAGATACAGAGTAAAGCTCCCTCTACACTGTCCCATCAAACACTCCCAGGGCAGGTACAGGGTTAGATACAGAGTAAAGCTCCCTCTACACTGTCCCGTCAAACACTCCCAGGGTCAGGTAAAGGGTTAGATACAGAGTAAAGCTCCCTCTACACTGTCCCATCAAACACTCCCAGGGTCAGGTACAGGGTTAGATACAGAGTAAAGCTCCCTCTACACTGTCCCATCAAACACTCCCAGGGCAGGTACAGGGTTAGATACAGAGTAAAGCTCCCTCTACACTGTCCCATCAAACACTCCCAGGGTCAGGTACAGGGTTAGATACAGAGTAAAGCTCCCTCTACACTGTCCCATCAAACACTCCCAGGGTCAGGTACAGGGTTAGATACAGAGTAAAGCTCCCTCTACACTGTCCCATCAAACACTCCCAGGGCAGGTACAGGGTTAGATACAGAGTAAAGCTCCCTCTACACTGTCCCATCAAACTCTCGGAGGGCAGGTACAGGGTTAGATACAGAGTAAAGCTCCCTCTACACTGTCCCATCAAACACTCCCAGGGCAGGTACAGGGTGAGATACAGAGTAAAGCTCCCTCTACACTGTCCCATCAAACACTCCCAGGGCAGGTACAGGGTTAGATACAGAGTAAAGCTCCCTCTACACTGTCCCATCAAACACTCCCAGGGCAGGTACAGGGTTAGATACAGAGTAAAGCTCCCTCTACACTGTCCCATCAAACACTCCCAGGGTCAGGTACAGGGTTAGATACAGAGTAAAGCTCCCTCTACACTGTCCCATCAAACACTCCCAGGGTCAGGTACAGGGTTAGATACAGAGTAAAGCTCCCTCTACGCTGTCCCATCAAACACTCCCAGGGCAGGTACAGGGTTAGATACAGAGTAAAGCTCCCTCTACACTGTCCCGTCAAACTCTCCCAGGGCAGGTACAGGGTTAGATACAGAGTAAAGCTCCCTCGACACTGTCCCATCAAACACTCCCAGGGCAGGTACAGGGTTAGATACAGAGTAAAGCTCCCTCTACACTGTCCCATCAAACACTCCCAGGGCAGGTACAGGGTTAGATACAGAGTAAAGCTCCCTCTACACTGTCCCATCAAACACTCCCAGGGTCAGGTATAGGGTTAGATACAGAGTAAAGCTCCCTCTACACTGTCCCATCAAACACTCCCAGGGCAGGTACAGGGTTAGATACAGAGTAAAGCTCCCTCTACACTGTCCCGTCAAACACTCCCAGGGTCAGGTAAAGGGTTAGATACAGAGTAAAGCTCCCTCTACACTGTCCCATCAAACACTCCCAGGGTCAGGTACAGGGTTAGATACAGAGTAAAGCTCCCTCTACACTGTCCCATCAAACACTCCCAGGGCAGGTACAGGGTTAGATACAGAGTAAAGCTCCCTCTACACTGTCCCGTCAAACACTCCCAGGGTAGGTACAGGGTTAGATACAGAGTAAAGCTCCCTCCACACTGTCCCATCAAACACTCCCAGGGCAGGTACAGGGTTAGATACAGAGTAAAGCTCCCTCTACACTGTCCCGTCAAACACTCCCAGGGCAGGTACAGGGTTAGATACAGAGTAAAGCTCCCTCTACACTGTCCCATCAAACACTCCCAGGGCAGGTACAGGGTTAGGTACAGAGTAAAGCTCCCTCTACACGGTCCCATCAAACACTCCCAGGGCAGGTACAGGGTGAGATACAGAGTAAAGCTCCCTCTACACTGTCCCATCAAACACTCCCAGGGCAGGTACAGGGTTAGATACAGAGTAAAGCTCCCTCTGCACTGTACCATCGAACACTCCCAGGGTCAGGTACAGGGTTAGATACAGAGTAAAGCTCCCTCTACACTGTCCCATCAAACACTCCCAGGGCAGGTACAGGGTTAGATACAGAGTAAAGCTCCCTCTACACTGTCCCATCAAACACTCCCAGGGCAGGTACAGGGTTAGATACAGAGTAAAGCTCCCTCTACACTGTCCCGTCAAACACTCCCAGGGCAGGTACAGGGTTAGATACAGAGTAAAGCTCCCTCTACACTGTCCCATCAAACACTCCCAGGGTCAGGTACAGGGTTAGATACAGAGTAAAGCTCCCTCTACACTGTCCCATCAAACACTCCCAGGGTCAGGTACAGGGTTAGATACAGAGTAAAGCTCCCTCTACACTGTACCATCAAACACTCCCAGGGTCAGGTACAGGGTTAGATACAGAGTAAAGCTCCCTCTACACTGTCCCGTCAAACACTCCCAGGGCAGGTACAGGGTTAGATACAGAGTAAAGCTCCCTCTACACTGACCCGTTAAACACTCCCAGGGTAGGTACAGGGTTAGATACAGAGTAAAGCTCCCTCCACACTGTCCCATCAAACACTCCCAGGGCAGGTACAGGGTTAGATACAGAGTAAAGCTCCCTCTACACTGTCCCGTCAAACACTCCCTGGGCAGGTACAGGGTTAGATACAGAGTAAAGCTCCCTCTACACTGTCCCATCAAACACTCCCAGGGCAGGTACAGGGTTTGATACAGAGTAAAGCTCCCTCTACACTGTCCCATCAAACACTCCCAGGGCAGGTACAGGGTTAGATACAGAGTAAAGCTCCCTCTACACTGTCCCATCAAACACTCCCAGGGCAGGTACAGGGTTAGATACAGAGTAAAGCTCCCTCTACACTGTCCCATCAAACACTCCCAGGGCAGGTACAGGGTTAGATACAGAGTAAAGCTCCCTCTACACTGTCCCATCAAACACTCCCAGGGCAGGTACAGGGTTAGCTACAGAGTAAAGCTCCCTCTACACGGTCCCATCAAACACTCCCAGGGCAGGTACAGGGTGAGATACAGAGTAAAGCTCCCTCTACACTGTCCCATCAAACACTCCCAGGGCAGGTACAGGGTTAGATACAGAGTAAAGCTCCCTCTGCACTGTACCATCGAACACTCCCAGGGTCAGGTACAGGGTTAGATACAGAGTAAAGCTCCCTCTACACTGTCCCATCAAACACTCCCAGGGCAGGTACAGGGTTAGATACAGAGTAAAGCTCCCTCTACACTGTCCCATCAAACACTCCCAGGGCAGGTACAGGGTTAGATACAGAGTAAAGCTCCCTCTACACTGTCCCGTCAAACACTCCCAGGGCAGGTACAGGGTTAGATACAGAGTAAAGCTCCCTCTACACTGTCCCATCAAACACTCCCAGGGTCAGGTACAGGGTTAGATACAGAGTAAAGCTCCCTCTACACTGTCCCATCAAACACTCCCAGGGCAGGTACAGGGTTAGATACAGAGTAAAGCTCCCTCTACACTGTCCCATCAAACACTCCCAGGGCAGGTACAGGGTTAGATACAGAGTAAAGCTCCCTCTACACTGTCCCATCAAACACTCCCAGGGCAGGTACAGGGTTAGATACAGAGTAAAGCTCCCTCTACACTGTCCCATCAAACACTCCCAGGGCAGGTACAGGGTTAGGTACAGAGTAAAGCTCCCTCTACACGGTCCCATCAAACACTCCCAGGGCAGGTACAGGGTGAGATACAGAGTAAAGCTCCCTCTACACTGTCCCATCAAACACTCCCAGGGCAGGTACAGGGTTAGATACAGAGTAAAGCTCCCTCTGCACTGTACCATCGAACACTCCCAGGGTCAGGTACAGGGTTAGATACAGAGTAAAGCTCCCTCTACACTGTCCCATCAAACACTCCCAGGGCAGGTACAGGGTTAGATACAGAGTAAAGCTCCCTCTACACTGTCCCATCAAACACTCCCAGGGCAGGTACAGGGTTAGATACAGAGTAAAGCTCCCTCTACACTGTCCCGTCAAACACTCCCAGGGCAGGTACAGGGTTAGATACAGAGTAAAGCTCCCTCTACACTGTCCCATCAAACACTCCCAGGGTCAGGTACAGGGTTAGATACAGAGTAAAGCTCCCTCTACACTGTCCCATCAAACACTCCCAGGGTCAGGTACAGGGTTAGATACAGAGTAAAGCTCCCTCTACACTGTCCCATCAAACACACCCAGGGTCAGGTACAGGGTTAGATACAGAGTAAAGCTCCCTCTACACTGTCCCGTCAAACACTCCCAGGGCAGGTACAGGGTTAGATACAGAGTAAAGCTCCCTCTACACTGTCCCATCAAACACTCCCAGGGTCAGGTACAGGGTTAGATACAGAGTAAAGCTCCCTCTACACTGTCCCATCAAACACTCCCAGGGCAGGTACAGGGTTAGATACAGAGTAAAGCTCCCTCTACACTGTCCCGTCAAACACTCCCAGGGCAGGTACAGGGTTAGATACAGAGTAAAGCTCCCTCTACACTGTCCCATCAAACACTCCCAGGGCAGGTACAGGGTTAGATACAGAGTAAAGCTCCCTCTACACTGTCCCATCAAACACTCCCAGGGCAGGTACAGGGTTAGATACAGAGTAAAGCTCCCTCTACACTGTCCCATCAAACACTCCCAGGGCAGGTACAGGGTTAGATACAGAGTAAAGCTCCCTCTACACTGTCCCATCAAACACTCCCAGGGCAGGTACAGGGTGAGATACAGAGTAAAGCTCCCTCTACACTGTCCCATCAAACACTCCCAGGGCAGGTACAGGGTTCGATACAGAGTAAAGCTCCCTCTACACTGTCCCATCAAACACTCCCAGGGTCAGGTACAGGGTTAGATACAGAGTAAAGCTCCCTCTACACTGTCCCATCAAACACTCCCAGGGCAGGTACAGGGTTAGATACAGAGTAAAGCTCCCTCTACACTGTCCCATCAAACACTCCCAGGGCAGGTACAGGGTTAGATACAGAGTAAAGCTCCCTCTACACTGTCCCGTCAAACACTCCCAGGGCAGGTACAGGGTTAGATACAGAGTAAAGCTCCCTCTACACTGTCCCATCAAACACTCCCAGGGTCAGGTACAGGGTTAGATACAGAGTAAAGCTCCCTCTACACTGTCCCATCAAACACTCCCAGGGTCAGGTACAGGGTTAGATACAGAGTAAAGCTCCCTCTACACTGTCCCATCAAACACTCCCAGGGTCAGGTACAGGGTTAGATACAGAGTAAAGCTCCCTCTACACTGTCCCGTCAAACACTCCCAGGGCAGGTACAGGGTTAGATACAGAGTAAAGCTCCCTCTACACTGTCCCATCAAACACTCCCAGGGTCAGGTACAGGGTTAGATACAGAGTAAAGCTCCCTCTACACTGTCCCATCAAACACTCCCAGGGTCAGGTACAGGGTTAGATACAGAGTAAAGCTCCCTCTACACTGTCCCGTCAAACACTCCCAGGGCAGGTACAGGGTTAGATACAGAGTAAAGCTCCCTCTACACTGTACCATCAAACACTCCCAGGGAAGGTACAGGGTTAGATACAGAGTAAAGCTCCCTCTACACTGTCCCATCAAACACTCCCAGGGAAGGTACAGGGTTAGATACAGAGTAAAGCTCCCTCTACACTGTCCCATCAAACACTCCCAGGGAAGGTACAGGGTTAGATACAGAGTAAAGCTCCCTCTACACTGTGCCATCAAACACTCCCAGGGAAGGTACAGGGTTAGATACAGAGTAAAGCTCCCTCTACACTGTCCCGTCAAACACTCCCAGGGCAGGTCCAGGGTTAGATACAGAGTAAAGCTCCCTCTACACTGTCCCATCAAACACTCCCAGGGCAGGTACAGGGTTAGATACAGAGTAAAGCTCCCTCTACACTGTCCCATCAAACACTCCCAGGGTCAGGTACAGGGTTAGATACAGAGTAAAGCTCCCTCTACACTGTCCCATCAAACACTCCCAGGGCAGGTACAGGGTTAGATATAGAGTAAAGCTCCCTCTACACTGTCCCATCAAACACTCCCAGGGCAGGTACAGGGTTAGATACAGAGTAAAGCTCCCTCTACACTGTCCCATCAAACACTCCCAGGGTCAGGTACAGGGTTAGATACAGAGTAAAGCTCCCTCTACACTGTCCCATCAAACACTCCCAAGGCAGGTACAGGGTTAGATACAGAGTAAAGCTCCCTCTACACTGTCCCATCAAACACTCCCAGGGCAGGTACAGGGTTAGATACAGAGTAAAGCTCCCTCTACACTGTCCCGTCAAACACTCCCAGGGCAGGTACAGGGTTAGATACAGAGTAAAGCTCCCTCTACACTGTCCCATCAAACACTCCCAGGGTCAGGTACAGGGTTAGATACAGAGTAAAGCTCCCTCTACACTGTCCCATCAAACACTCCCAGGGTCAGGTACAGGGTTAGATACAGAGTAAAGCTCCCTCTACACTGTCCCATCAAACACTCCCAGGGTCAGGTACAGGGTTAGATACAGAGTAAAGCTCCCTCTACACTGTCCCGTCAAACACTCCCAGGGCAGGTACAGGGTTAGATACAGAGTAAAGCTCCCTCTACACTGTCCCATCAAACACTCCCAGGGTCAGGTACAGGGTTAGATACAGAGTAAAGCTCCCTCTACACTGTCCCATCAAACACTCCCAGGGTCAGGTACAGGGTTAGATACAGAGTAAAGCTCCCTCTACACTGTCCCGTCAAACACTCCCAGGGCAGGTACAGGGTTAGATACAGAGTAAAGCTCCCTCTACACTGTCCCATCAAACACTCCCAGGGAAGGTACAGGGTTAGATACAGAGTAAAGCTCCCTCTACACTGTCCCATCAAACACTCCCAGGGAAGGTACAGGGTTAGATACAGAGTAAAGCTCCCTCTACACTGTCCCATCAAACACTCCCAGGGAAGGTACAGGGTTAGATACAGAGTAAAGCTCCCTCTACACTGTGCCATCAAACACTCCCAGGGAAGGTACAGGGTTAGATACAGAGTAAAGCTCCCTCTACACTGTCCCGTCAAACACTCCCAGGGCAGGTCCAGGGTTAGATACAGAGTAAAGCTCCCTCTACACTGTCCCATCAAACACTCCCAGGGCAGGTACAGGGTTAGATACAGAGTAAAGCTCCCTCTACACTGTCCCATCAAACACTCCCAGGGTCAGGTACAGGGTTAGATACAGAGTAAAGCTCCCTCTACACTGTCCCATCAAACACTCCCAGGGCAGGTACAGGGTTAGATATAGAGTAAAGCTCCCTCTACACTGTCCCATCAAACACTCCCAGGGCAGGTACAGGGTTAGATACAGAGTAAAGCTCCCTCTACACTGTCCCATCAAACACTCCCAGGGTCAGGTACAGGGTTAGATGGAGAGTAAAGCTCCCTCTACACTGTCCCATCAAACACTCCCAGGGCAGGTACATGGTTAGATACAGAGTAAAGCTCCCTCTACACTGTCCCATCAAACACTCCCAGGGTCAGGTACAGGGTTAGATACAGAGTAAAGCTCCCTCTACACTGTCCCATCAAACACTCCCAGGGCAGGTACATGGTTAGATACAGAGTAAAGCTCCCTCTACACTGTCCCATCAAACACTCCCAGGGTAGGGACAGGGTTAGATACAGAGTAAAGCTCCCTCTACACTGTCCCATCAAACACTCCCAGGGTCAGGTACAGGGTTAGATACAGAGTAAAGCTCCCTCTACACTGTCCCATCAAACACTCCCAGGGAAGGTACAGGGTTAGATACAGAGTAAAGCTCCCTCTACACTGTCCCGTCAAACACTCCCAGGGCAGGTACAGGGTTAGATACAGAGTAAAGCTCCCTCTACACTGTCCCGTCAAACACTCCCAGGGCAGGTACAGGGTTAGATACAGAGTAAAGCTCCCTCTACACTGTCCCGTCAAACACTCCCAGGGTCAGGTACAGGGTTAGATACAGAGTAAAGCTCCCTCTACACTGTCCCGTCAAACACTCCCAGGGCAGGTACAGGGTTAGATACAGAGTAAAGCTCCCTCTACACTGTCCCGTCAAACACTCCCAGGGCAGGTACAGGGTTAGATACAGAGTAAAGCTCCCTCTACACTGTCCCGTCAAACACTCCCAGAGTCAGGTACAGGGTTAGATACAGAGTAAAGCTCCCTCTACACTGTCCCGTCAAACACTCCCAGGGCAGGTACAGGGTTAGATACAGAGTAAAGCTCCCTCTACACTGTCCCGTCAAACACTCCCAGGGCAGGTACAGGGTTAGATACAGAGTAAAGCTCCCTCTACACTCTCCCATCAAACACTCCCAGGGTCAGGTACAGGGTTAGATACAGAGTAAAGCTCCCTCTACACTGTCCCATCAAACACTCCCAGGGTCAGGTACAGGGTTAGATACAGAGTAAAGCTCCCTCTACACTGTCCCATCAAACACTCCCAGGGTCAGGTACAGGGTTAGATACAGAGTAAAGCTCCCTCTACACTGTCCCATCACACACTCCCAGGGTCAGGTACTGGGTTAGATACAGAGTAAAGCTCCCTCTACACTGTCCCATCAAACACTCCCAGGGCAGGTACAGGGTTTGATACAGAGTAAAGCTCCCTCTACACTGTCCCATCAAACACTCCCAGGGCAGGTACAGGGTTAGATACAGAGTAAAGCTCCCTCTACACTGTCCCATCAAACACTCCCAGGGTCAGGTACAGGGTTAGATACAGAGTAAAGCTCCCTCTACACTGTCCCGTCAAACATTCCCAGGGCAGGTACAGGGTTAGAGACAGAGTAAAGCTCCCTCTACACTGTCCCGTCAAACACTCCCAGGGTCAGGTACAGGGTTAGATACAGAGTAAAGCTCCCTCTACACCGTCCCATCAAACACTCCCAGGGTCAGGTACAGGGTTAGATACAGAGTAAAGCTCCCTCTACACTGTCCCATCAAACACTCCCAGGGCAGGTACAGGGTTAGATACAGAGTAAAGCTCCCTCTACACTGTCCCATCAAACACTCCCAGGGTCAGGTACAGGGTTAGATACAGAGTAAAGCTCCCTCTACACTGTCCCATCAAACACTCCCAGGGCAGGTACATGGTTAGATACAGAGTAAAGCTCCCTCTACACTGTCCCATCAAACACTCCCAGGGTAGGGACAGGGTTAGATACAGAGTAAATCTCCCTCTACACTGTCCCATCAAACACTCCCAGGGTCAGGTACAGGGTTAGATACAGAGTAAAGCTCCCTCTACACTGTCCCATCAAACACTCCCAGGGAAGGTACAGGGTTAGATACAGAGTAAAGCTCCCTCTACACTGTCCCGTCAAACACTCCCAGGGCAGGTACAGGGTTAGATACAGAGTAAAGCTCCCTCTACACTGTCCCGTCAAACACTCCCAGGGCAGGTACAGGGTTAGATACAGAGTAAAGCTCCCTCTACACTGTCCCGTCAAACACTCCCAGGGTCAGGTACAGGGTTAGATACAGAGTAAAGCTCCCTCTACACTGTCCCGTCAAACACTCCCAGGGCAGGTACAGGGTTAGATACAGAGTAAAGCTCCCTCTACACTGTCCCGTCAAACACTCCCAGGGCAGGTACAGGGTTAGATACAGAGTAAAGCTCCCTCTACACTGTCCCGTCAAACACTCCCAGTGTCAGGTACAGGGTTAGATACAGAGTAAAGCTCCCTCTACACTGTCCCGTCAAACACTCCCAGGGCAGGTACAGGGTTAGATACAGAGTAAAGCTCCCTCTACACTGTCCCGTCAAACACTCCCAGGGCAGGTACAGGGTTAGATACAGAGTAAAGCTCCCTCTACACTCTCCCATCAAACACTCCCAGGGTCAGGTACAGGGTTAGATACAGAGTAAAGCTCCCTCTACACTGTCCCATCAAACACTCCCAGGGTCAGGTACAGGGTTAGATACAGAGTAAAGCTCCCTCTACACTGTCCCATCAAACACTCCCAGGGTCAGGTACAGGGTTAGATACAGAGTAAAGCTCCCTCTACACTGTCCCATCACACACTCCCAGGGTCAGGTACTGGGTTAGATACAGAGTAAAGCTCCCTCTACACTGTCCCATCAAACACTCCCAGGGCAGGTACAGGGTTTGATACAGAGTAAAGCTCCCTCTACACTGTCCCATCAAACACTCCCAGGGCAGGTACAGGGTTAGATACAGAGTAAAGCTCCCTCTACACTGTCCCATCAAACACTCCCAGGGTCAGGTACAGGGTTAGATACAGAGTAAAGCTCCCTCTACACTGTCCCGTCAAACATTCCCAGGGCAGGTACAGGGTTAGAGACAGAGTAAAGCTCCCTCTACACTGTCCCGTCAAACACTCACAGGGTCAGGTACAGGGTTAGATACAGAGTAAAGCTCCCTCTACACCGTCCCATCAAACACTCCCAGGGTCAGGTACAGGGTTAGATACAGAGTAAAGCTCCCTCTACACTGTCCCATCAAACACTCCCAGGGCAGGTACAGGGTTAGATACAGAGTAAAGCTCCCTCTACACTGTCCCGTCAAACACTCCCAGGGCAGGTACAGGGTTAGATACAGAGTAAAGCTCCCTCTACACTGTCCCATCAAACACTCCCAGGGTCAGGTACAGGGTTAGATACAGAGTAAAGCTCCCTCTACACTGTCCCATCAAACACTCCCAGGGTCAGGTACAGGGTTAGATACAGAGTAAAGCTCCCTCTACACTGTCCCATCAAACACTCCCAGGGCAGGTACATGGTTAGATACAGAGTAAAGCTCCCTCTACACTGTCCCATCAAACACTCCCAGGGTCAGGTACAGGGTTAGATACAGAGTAAAGCTCCCTCTACACTGTCCCATCAAACACTCCCAGGGCAGGTACATGGTTAGATACAGAGTAAAGCTCCCTCTACACTGTCCCATCAAACACTCCCAGGGTAGGGACAGGGTTAGATACAGAGTAAAGCTCCCTCTACACTGTCCCGTCAAACACTCCCAGGGTCAGGTACAGGGTTAGATACAGAGTAAAGCTCCCTCTACACTGTCCCATCAAACACTCCCAGGGTCATGTACAGGGTTAGATACAGAGTAAAGCTCCCTCTACACTGTCCCATCAAACACTCCCAGGGTCAGGTACAGGGTTAGATACAGAGTAAAGCTCCCTCTACACTGTCCCATCAAACACTCCCAGGGTCAGGTACAGGGTTAGATACAGAGTAAAGCTCCCTCTACACTGTCCCATCAAACACTCCCAGGGTCAGGTACAGGGTTAGATACAGAGTAAAGCTCACTCTACACTGTCCCATCAAACACTCCCAGGGCAGGTACAGGGTTAGATACAGAGTAAAGCTCCCTCTACACTGTCCCATCAAACACTCCCAGGGCAGGTCCAGTCCGGCCGAGCCCCCTGGTTATATCCAATTAACGAGAATCTCTTTCTCCTGCCGACTCAGACTGTTTCAGCACGAAGGTGGACCTGGCATTCCTGATTGATGGATCAGGGAGCATCGTTCCAGAGGATTTCAAACGGATGAAGATTTTCATGGTCAGAATCCTGCGCCGTTTCCAGGACAGGGACGTCCAGGTGGGAGCCCGACCTGCTTCAAATCTCCCTCCCCCTCCCTCCCTCACACTCCCTCCCCCTTACAATCCCCTCACCCTGCCCTGGGTGGGATATTAAAGGGTACGGGGAGTGACGGGGGAGAGTGGGATTAGACTGGGTGGGATATTAAAGGGTACGGGGAGTGAGGGGAGAGTGGGATTAGACTGGGTCGGATATTAAAGGGTACGGGGAGTGAGGGGAGAGTGGGATTAGACTGGGTGGGATATTAAAGGGTACGGGGAGTGAGGGGAGAGTGGGATTAGACTGGGTGGGATATTAAAGGGTACGGGGAGTGAGGGGGAGAGTGGGATTAGACTGGGTGGGATATTAAAGGGTACGGGGAGTGAGGGGAGAGTGGGATTAGACTGGGTGGGATATTAAAGGGTACGGGGAGTGAGGGGAGAGTGGGATTAGACTGGGTGGGATATTAAAGGGTACGGGGAGCGAGGGGGAGAGTGGGATTAGACTGGGTGGGATATTAAAGGGTATGGGGAGTGAGGGGGAGAGTGGGATTAGACTGGGTGGGATATTAAAGGGTACGGGGAGTGAGGGGAGAGTGGGATTAGACTGGGTGGGATATTAAAGGGTACGGGGAGCGAGGGGGAGAGTGGGATTAGAGTGGGTGGGATATTAAAGGGTACGGGGAGCGAGGGGGAGAGTGGGATTAGAGTGGGTGGGATATTAAAGGGTACGGGGAGTGAGGGGAGAGTGGGATTAGACTGGGTGGGATATTAAAGGGTACGGGGAGTGAGGGGAGAGTGGGATTAGACTGGGTGGGATATTAAAGGGTACGGGGAGTGAGGGGAGAGTGGGATTAGAGTGGGTGGGATATTAAAGGGTACGGGGAGTGAGGGGGAGAGTGGGATTAGACTGGGTGGGATATTAAAGTGTACGGGGAGTGAGGGGAGAGTGGGATTAGACTGGGTGGGATATTAAAGGGTACGGGGAGTGAGGGGAGAGTGGGATTAGACTGGGTGGGATATTAAAGGGTATGGGGAGTGAGGGGGAGAGTGGGATTAGACTGGGTGGGATATTAAAGGGTACGGGGAGTGAGGGGGAGAGTGGGATTAGACTGGGTGGGATATTAAAGGGTACGGGGAGTGAGGGGGAGAGTGGGATTAGACTGGGTGGGATATTAAAGGGTATGGGGAGTGAGGGGGAGAGTGGGATTAGACTGGGTGGGATATTAAAGGGTACGGGGAGTGAGGGGAGAGTGGGCTTAGACTGGGTGGGATATTAAAGGGTATGGGGAGTGAGGGGGAGAGTGGGATTAGACTGGGTGGGATATTAAAGGGTATGGGGAGTGAGGGGGAGAGTGGGATTAGACTGGGTGGGATATTAAAGGGTATGGGGAGTGAGGGGAGAGTGGGATTAGACTGGGTGGGATATTAAAGGGTACGGGGAGTGAGGGGAGAGTGGGATTAGACTGGGTGGGATATTAAAGGGTACGGGGAGTGAGGGGAGAGTGGGATTAGACTGGGTGGGATATTAAAGGGTACGGGGAGTGAGGGGAGAGTGGGATTAGACTGGGTGGGATATTAAAGGGTACGGGGAGTGAGGGGGAGAGTGGGATTAGACTGGGTGGGATATTAAAGGGTACGGGGAGTGAGGGGAGAGTGGGATTAGACTGGGTGGGATATTAAAGGGTACGGGGAGTGAGGGGGAGAGTGGGATTAGACTGGGTGGGATATTAAAGGGTACGGGGAGTGAGGGGGAGAGT
The DNA here is from genome assembly GCF_035084215.1 of Heptranchias perlo. Lineage (NCBI taxonomy): Eukaryota > Metazoa > Chordata > Chondrichthyes > Hexanchiformes > Hexanchidae > Heptranchias > Heptranchias perlo. The sequence continues at coordinate 46,612 of NW_027139947.1, read as the reverse complement.
GGGATTAGACTGGGTGGGATATTAAAGGGTATGGGGAGTGAGGGGGAGAGTGGGATTAGACTGGGTGGGATATTAAAGGGTACGGGGAGTGAGGGGAGAGTGGGCTTAGACTGGGTGGGATATTAAAGGGTATGGGGAGTGAGGGGGAGAGTGGGATTAGACTGGGTGGGATATTAAAGGGTATGGGGAGTGAGGGGGAGAGTGGGATTAGACTGGGTGGGATATTAAAGGGTATGGGGAGTGAGGGGAGAGTGGGATTAGACTGGGTGGGATATTAAAGGGTACGGGGAGTGAGGGGAGAGTGGGATTAGACTGGGTGGGATATTAAAGGGTACGGGGAGTGAGGGGAGAGTGGGATTAGACTGGGTGGGATATTAAAGGGTACGGGGAGTGAGGGGAGAGTGGGATTAGACTGGGTGGGATATTAAAGGGTACGGGGAGTGAGGGGGAGAGTGGGATTAGACTGGGTGGGATATTAAAGGGTACGGGGAGTGAGGGGAGAGTGGGATTAGACTGGGTGGGATATTAAAGGGTACGGGGAGTGAGGGGAGAGTGGGATTAGACTGGGTGGGATATTAAAGGGTACGGGGAGTGAGGGGAGAGTGGGATTAGACTGGGTGGGATATTAAAGGGTACGGGGAGTGAGGGGAGAGTGGGATTAGACTGGGTGGGATATTAAAGGGTACGGGGAGTGAGGGGAGAGTGGGATTAGAGTGGGTGGGATATTAAAGGGTACGGGGAGTGAGGGGGAGAGTGGGATTAGACTGGGTGGGATATTAAAGGGTACGGGGAGTGAGGGGAGAGTGGGATTAGACTGGGTGGGATATTAAAGGGTACGGGGAGTGAGGGGAGAGTGGGATTAGACTGGGTGGGATATTAAAGGGTACGGGGAGCGAGGGGGAGAGTGGGATTAGACTGGGTGGGATATTAAAGGGTACGGGGAGTGAGGGGAGAGTGGGATTAGACTGGGTGGGATATTAAAGGGGACGGGGAGTGAGGGGAGAGTGGGATTAGACTGGGTGGGATATTAAAGGGTACGGGGAGTGAGGGGAGAGTGGGATTAGACTGGGTGGGATATTAAAGGGTACGGGGAGCGAGGGGGAGAGTGGGATTAGAGTGGGTGGGATATTAAAGGGTACGGGGAGCGAGGGGGAGAGTGGGATTAGAGTGGGTGGGATATTAAAGGGTACGGGGAGTGAGGGGAGAGTGGGATTAGACTGGGTGGGATATTAAAGGGTACGGGGAGTGAGGGGAGAGTGGGATTAGACTGGGTGGGATATTAAAGGGTACGGGGAGTGAGGGGAGAGTGGGATTAGAGTGGGTGGGATATTAAAGGGTACGGGGAGTGAGGGGGAGAGTGGGATTAGACTGGGTGGGATATTAAAGTGTACGGGGAGTGAGGGGAGAGTGGGATTAGACTGGGTGGGATATTAAAGGGTACGGGGAGTGAGGGGGAGAGTGGGATTAGACTGGGTGGGATATTAAAGGGTATGGGGAGTGAGGGGAGAGTGGGATTAGACTGGGTGGGATATTAAAGGGTACGGGGAGTGAGGGGGAGAGTGGGATTAGACTGGGTGGGATATTAAAGGGTACGGGGAGTGAGGGGAAAGTGGGCTTAGAGTGGGTGGGATATTAAAGGGTACGGGGAGTGAGGGGAGAGTGGGATTAGGCGGGGTGGGATATTAAAGGGTACGGGGAGTGAGGGGAGAGTGGGATTAGACTGGGTGGGATATTAAAGGGTACGGGGAGTGAGGGGAGAGTGGGATTAGACTGGGTGGGATATTAAAGGGTACGGGGAGTGAGGGGAGAGTGGGATTAGACTGGGTGGGATATTAAAGGGTACGGGGAGTGAGGGGAGAGTGGGATTAGACTGGGTGGGATATTAAAGGGTACGGGGAGTGAGGGGAGAGTGGGATTAGAGTGGGTGGGATATTAAAGGGTACGGGGAGTGAGGGGGAGAGTGGGATTAGACTGGGTGGGATATTAAAGTGTACGGGGAGTGAGGGGAGAGTGGGATTAGACTGGGTGGGATATTAAAGGGTACGGGGAGTGAGGGGAGAGTGGGATTAGACTGGGTGGGATATTAAAGGGTATGGGGAGTGAGGGGGAGAGTGGGATTAGACTGGGTGGGATATTAAAGGGTATGGGGAGTGAGGGGGAGAGTGGGATTAGACTGGGTGGGATATTAAAGGGTACGGGGAGTGAGGGGGAGAGTGGGATTAGACGGGGTGGGATATTAAAGGGTACGGGGAGTGAGGGGAGAGTGGGATTAGACTGGGTGGGATATTAAAGGGTACGGGGAGTGAGGGGGAGAGTGGGATTAGACTGGGTGGGATATTAAAGGGTATGGGGAGTGAGGGGAGAGTGGGATTAGACTGGGTGGGATATTAAAGGGTACGGGGAGTGAGGGGGAGAGTGAGATTAGACTGGGTGGGATATTAAAGGGTACGGGGAGTGAGGGGGAGAGTGGGATTAGACTGGGTGGGATATTAAAGGGTACGGGGAGTGAGGGGAGAGTGGGATTAGACTGGGTGGGATATTAAAGGGTACAGGGAGTGAGGGGAGAGTGGGATCAGACTGGGTGGGATATTAAAGGGTACAGGGAGTGAGGGGAGAGTGGGATTAGACTGGGTGGGATATTAAAGGGTACGGGGAGTGAGGGGAGAGTGGGATTAGACTGGGTGGGATATTAAAGGGTACGGGGAGTGAGGGGAGAGTGGGATTAGAGTGGGTGGGATATTAAAGGGTACGGGGAGTGAGGGGGAGAGTGGGATTAGACTGGGTGGGATATTAAAGGGTACGGGGAGTGAGGGGGAGAGTGGGATTAGACTGGGTGGGATATTAAAGGGGACGGGGAGTGAGGGGGAGAGTGGGATTAGACTGGGTGGGATATTAAAGGGTACGGGGAGTGAGGGGAGAGTGGGATTAGAGTGGGTGGGATATTAAAGGGTACGGGGAGTGAGGGGGAGAGTGGGATTAGACTGGGTGGGATATTAAAGGGTACGGGGAGTGAGGGGGAGAGTGGGATTAGAGTGGGTGGGATATTAAAGGGTACGGGGAGTGAGGGGGAGAGTGGGATTAGACTGGGTGGGATATTAAAGGGTACGGGGAGTGAGGGGAGAGTGGGATTAGACTGGGTGGGATATTAAAGGGTACGGGGAGTGAGGGGAGAGTGGGATTAGACTGGGTGGGATATTAAAGGGTACGGGGAGTGAGGGGGAGAGTGGGATTAGAGTGGGTGGGATATTAAAGGGTACGGGGAGTGAGGGGAGAGTGGGATTACATGGGTGGGATATTAAAGGGTGACCGGATGCAGGGATTGGACTAATGTCGCAGGGTCACACTCTCGATGGGCAGAATGGACTGGTTCGAACAGTCGTCTGGGACATTTCGCGGTGGGTGGGGGTGTGTCTAGACTCTGGTCCGTTTTGCAAATCCTCTCAGTTGTGTAAACTCTCCCTTTCCTTTACAAACTGCTGCTCTGTCACTTTCAATTCCCGTCGCTCTGACTCTGCGATTATAGAATGGGCCTCCTTCCCCCCTCGTCTTGCCACAGTCACTCAGTGGATGAGAGAACAGATTATTCATGAGGGGGGCAGACGGGGCCCTCGGTTTAACGTCTCATCCGAAAGACGGCCCCTCCGACAGTGCGGCGCTCCCTCGGTACCGACCCTCCGACAGTGCGGCGCTCCCTCAGTACCGACCCTCCCACAGTGCGGCGCTCCCTCAGTACCGACCCTCCGACAGTGCGGCGCTCCCTCAGTACCGACCCTCCCACAGTGCGGCGCTCCCTCAGTACCGACCCTCCGTCAGCGCGGCGCTCCCTCGGTACCGACCCTCCGACAGCGCGGCGCTCCCTCAGTCCCTCAGAACAAATCAGAATAACATTACCGCATTCAGTAGCAGCGGCCAGGTCTGATCACCCTGACACAAGGGTGATGTTTGTCTGGCTGGAGACAGCGATAGGGAGGGAGGGAGGCGGAGGGGTCGAGGGGCCAGGGAGGGATTTGAACAGGAGGATGGCGAATCTTTAAACGGAGGCGTTGGGCGAACGGGGAGGCAGGGTCGGTCCAGCGAGCACAGGGGAGGGGGTGAACGGGAGTTGGGGTGTTTTGGAGGGGAGTCGTTGAGTAACGGTGAAAGTTTCTCCTCTCTGCCTCCGACCCTCCCAGTTTGCAGTGATGCAGTTTTCACACCTCGTCAGGAAAGAATTTAATTTCGAGGAATTCGAGAGGTCGAACAGGAGTGAGCTGATGGTGTCCCGAATCGAACAGATTAAAGGGGATACGTACACCCCGACCGCAATCAAAGCAATCGGGTGAGAACAGAGGGGACGAGGAGCAAGATCCCGATAGTGTTAACACCACCTGAAACTATCGTCACGGTGTTTCACAGGGGGAGGGGGATATGGGTACACACTCACACTCAAACACACTCACACAGGCACTCACTCACACTCACACACACACTCACACAGGCACTCGCACACACACGCTCGCACTCACTCACACTCACACACACGCTCGCACTCACGCACAGACGCTCACACTCATGCACGCACGCTTACTCACACACGCTCACACTCACACACACACTCACACTCACACACACACTCACACTCACACTGGTGATCACACTCACACAGGTGATCACACACACACACACACTCACACAGGTGATCACACTCACACACACACACAGGTGATCACACTCACACTCACACGCACTCACACAAACTCACACACTCACACAGGTGATCCTCCTGACACACACACACCCGGACAGGTGATCACACTCACACTCACACACTCACACAGGTGATCACACTCACACACTCACACTCACACCCGGACAGGTGATCACACTCACACTCACACACTCACACAGGTGATCACACTCACACACTCACACTCACACACACACAGGTGATCACACTCACACTCACTCGCACTCACACAAACTCACACACTCACACAGGTGATCCTCCTGACACACACACACCCGGACAGGTGATCACACTCACACTCACACACTCACACAGGTGATCACACTCACACACTCACACTCACACCCACACAGGTGATCACACTCACACTCACACTCACACACTCGCACAGGTGATCACACTCACACACTCACACTCACACACACACAGGTGATCACACTCACACTCACACGCACTCACACAAACTCACACACTCACACAGGTGATCCTCCTGACACACACACACACCCGGACAGGTGATCACACTCACACTCACACACTCACACAGGTGATCACACTCACACACTCACACTCACACCCACACAGGTGATCACACTCACACTCACACACTCACACAGGTGATCACACTCACACACTCACACTCACACCCGCACAGGTGATCACACTCACACTCACACACTCACACAGGTGATCACACTCACACTCACACACACACAGGTGATCACACTCACACTCACACGCACTCACACAAACTCACACACTCACACAGGTGATCCCCCTAACACACACACACACCCGCACAGGTGATCACACTCACACACACACTCACACAGGTGATCACACTCACACTCACACACTCACACAGGTGATCACACTCACACTCACACACTCACACAGGTGATCACACTCACACAGGTGATCACACTCTCACACACACACTCATACAGGTGTTCACACTCACACACACACACTCATACATGTGTTCACACTCACACACACACACACACTCGTACAGGTGTTCACACTCACACACACAAACTCACACACACTCACACAGGTGTTCACACTCACACACACGCACTCACACACACTCACACACACTCATACAGATGTTCACACTCACACACACGCACTCACACACACTCGTACAGGTGTTCACACGCACACACACACACACACACACACACTCACACAGGTGATCACACTCAGACACACACACACTCACACACACACACACAGGTGAACACACACACACACTCGTACAGGTGTTCACACTCACACACACTCGTACAGGTGTTCACACTCACACTCACACACACACACTCGCGCAGGTGATCACACACACTCATACAGGTGTTCACAATCACACACACACTCACACACACACACACGCGCACTCACACACTCATACAGGTGTTCACACTCACACTCACACACACTCACACAGGTGATCACAATCACGCACACACACACACTCACACACACTCACACAGGTGATCACACACACACTCACACACACTCGTAAAGTTGTTCACACTCACACACACACACACACACTCGTACAGGTGTTCACACTCACACACACTCACACAGGTGATCACACACACACACACACACACACACTCATACATGTGTTCACAATCACACACACTCACACACACTCTCACAGGTGATCACACTCACACACACACACACTCACACAGGTGATCATACACACACACACTCGTACAGGTGTTCACACTCACACACACGCACTCACACAGGTGATCACACACACACACACACTCGTACAGGTGTTCACACTCACACACACACACACACTCACACAGGTGATCACACACACACGCACACACACACACTCATACAGGTGTTCACAATCAAACACACACTCACACACACTCACACAGGTGATCACACTCACACACACACACTCACACAGGTGATCACACACACACACTCACACACACTCATACAGGTGTTCACACACACACACACACACACACTCACACACACTCAGGTACTCACACTCACACACTCACACACACTCGTACAGGTGTTCACACTCACACACACACTCACACACACTCGTAAAGGTGTTCACACTCACACACTCACACACACTCATACAGGTGTTCACACTCACACACACTCACACAGGTGATCACACACACACACACACACACACACACAGGTGTTCACAATCACACACACACACTCGTACAGGTGTTCACACGCACACTCACACAGGTGATCACACACACACACACTCATACAGGTGTTCACAATCACACACACACTCACACACACTCGTACAGGTGTTCACACTCACACACGCACTCACACACACTCGTAAAGGTGTTCACACTCACACACACACTCACACACACTCACACAGGTACTCACACACACTCAAACAGGTGATCACACACACACACACACACACTCATACAGGTGTTCACAATCACACACACACTCACACACACTCACACAGGTGATCACACACACACACACTCGTACAGGTGTTCACACTCACACACACGCACACACACACACTCATACAGGTGTTCACAATCAAACACACACTCACACACACTCACACAGGTGATCACACTCACACACACACACTCACACAGGTGATCACACACACACACTCACACACACTCATACAGGTGTTCACACACACACACACACACACACACACACTCACACACACTCAGGTACTCACACTCACACACTCACACACACTCGTACAGGTGTTCACACTCACACACACACTCACACACACTCGTAAAGGTGTTCACACTCACACACTCACACACACTCGTACAGGTGTTCACACTCACACACACTCACACAGGTGATCACACACACACACACACACACACACAGGTGTTCACAATCACACACACACACTCGTACAGGTGTTCACACGCACACTCACACAGGTGATCACACACACACACACTCATACAGGTGTTCACAATCACACACACACTCACACACACTCGTACAGGTGTTCACACTCACACACGCACTCACACACACTCGTAAAGGTGTTCACACTCACACACACACTCACACACACTCACACAGGTACTCACACACACTCAAACAGGTGATCACACACACACACACACACTCATACAGGTGTTCACAATCACACACACACTCACACACACTCACACAGGTGATCACACACACACACACTCGTACAGGTGTTCACACTCACACACACGCACTCACACACACTCGTACAGGTGTTCACACACTCACACACACTCACACACACATAGGTACTCACACTCACACACACACACACTCACACACGCTCGTAAAGGTGTTCACACTCACACACACACTCACTCACACTCGTACAGGTGTTCACACTCACACTCACAAAGGTGATCACACACACACACACACACACATACAGGTGTTCACAATCACACATACACTCACACACTCACACACTCACACAGGTGATCACACTCACACACACACACTCACACAGGTGATCACACACACACACACACTCGTACAGGTGTTCACACTCACACACGCACTCACACACACTCGTAAAGGTGTTCACACTCACACACACACACTCACACACACTCGTACAGGTGTTCACACTCACACACACTCACACAGGTGATCACACACTCACACACACTCATACAGGTGTTCACAATCACACACACACTCACACACACTCATACAGGTGTTCACACACACACACACACACACTCACACACACACAGGTGCTCACACTCACACACACACACTCGTACAGGTGTTCACACTCACTCACACACACACACACACTCGTACAGGTGTTCACACACACACTCACACACACAGGTGCTCACACTCACACACACACACACACACACTCGTACAGGTGCTCACACTCACACACACACACACTCGTACAGGTGTTCACACTCACACACACACACTCACACACACAGGTGCTCACACTCACACACACACACACACACACTCGTACAGGTGCTCACACTCACACACACACACACTCGTACAGGTGTTCACACACACACACACACACTCACACACACACACAGGTGCTCACACTCACACACACTCGTACAGGTGTTCACACTCACACACACACACACTCACACACACACACACACTCGTACAGGTGTTCACACACACACTCACACACACTCGTACAGGTGTTCACACTCACACACACTCACACACACTCGTACAGGTGTTCACACTCACACTCACACACACTCACACACACTCGTACAGGTGTTCACACTCACACTCACACACACTCACACACACTCGTACAGGTGTTCACACTCACACTCACACACACTCACACACACTCGTACAGGTGTTCACACACACACACACACACTCACACACACACTCGTACAGGTTTTCACACACACACACACACACTCACACACACACAGGTGTTCACACACACACACACACACTCGTACAGGTGTTCACACTCACACACACACACACACTCACACACACTCATACAGGTGTTCACACACACACACACACACACACACTCACACACACTCAGGTACTCACACTCACACACACTCGTACAGGTGTTCACACTCACACACACACTCACACACACTCGTAAAGGTGTTCACACTCACACACTCACACACACTCGTACAGGTGTTCACACTCACACACACTCACACAGGTGATCACACACACACACACACACACACACAGGTGTTCACAATCACACACACACACTCGTACAGGTGTTCACACGCACACTCACACAGGTGATCACACACACACACACTCATACAGGTGTTCACAATCACACACACACTCACACACACTCGTACAGGTGTTCACACTCACACACGCACTCACACACACTCGTAAAGGTGTTCACACTCACACACACACTCACACACACTCACACAGGTACTCACACACACTCAAACAGGTGATCACACACACACACACACACTCATACAGGTGTTCACAATCACACACACACTCACACACACTCACACAGGTGATCACACACACACACACTCGTACAGGTGTTCACACTCACACACACGCACTCACACACACTCGTACAGGTGTTCACACACTCACACACACTCACACACACATAGGTACTCACACTCACACACACACACACTCACACACACTCGTAAAGGTGTTCACACTCACACACACACTCACTCACACTCGTACAGGTGTTCACACTCACACTCACAAAGGTGATCACACACACACACACACACACATACAGGTGTTCACAATCACACATACACTCACACACTCACACACTCACACAGGTGATCACACTCACACACACACTCACACAGGTGATCACACACACACACACACTCGTACAGGTGTTCACACTCACACACACACACTCACACACACTCGTACAGGTGTTCACACTCACACACACTCACACAGGTGATCACACACTCACACACACTCATACAGGTGTTCACAATCACACACACACTCACACACACTCATACAGGTGTTCACACACACACACACACACACTCACACACACACAGGTGCTCACACTCACACACACACACTCGTACAGGTGTTCACACTCACTCACACACACACACACACTCGTACAGGTGTTCACACACACACACACACTCACACACACAGGTGCTCACACTCACACACACACACACACACTCGTACAGGTGTTCACACACACACTCACACACACAGGTGCTCACACTCACACACACACACACACACACTCGTACAGGTGCTCACACTCACACACACACACACTCGTACAGGTGTTCACACACACACACACACACTCACACACACACACAGGTGCTCACACTCACACACACTCGTACAGGTGTTCACACTCACACACACACACACTCACACACACACACACACTCGTACAGGTGTTCACACACACACTCACACACACTCGTACAGGTGTTCACACTCACACACACTCACACACACTCGTACAGGTGTTCACACTCACACTCACACACACTCACACACACTCGTACAGGTGTTCACACTCACACTCACACACACTCACACACACTCATACAGGTGTTCACACTCACACTCACACACACTCACACACACTCGTACAGGTGTTCACACACACACACACACACACACTCACACACACACTCGTACAGGTTTTCACACACACACACACACACACACACACACAGGTGTTCACACACACACTCACACACACTCGTACAGGTGTTCACACTCACACACACACACACAGGTGTTCACACACACACTCACACACACTCGTACAGGTGTTCACACTCACACTCACACACACTCACACACACTCGTACAGGTGTTCACACACACACACACACACACTCACACACACACTCGTACAGGTTTTCACACACACACACACACACACACACACAGGTGTTCACACACACACTCACACACACTCGTACAGGTGTTCACACTCACACACACTCGTACAGGTGTTCACACTCACTCACACACACACACACTCGTACAGGTGTTCACACTCACTCACACACACACACACTCGTACAGGTGTTCACACTCACACACACACACACACACACACACTCGTACAGGTGTTCACACTCACACACACCCACTCACACACAACCCACCCTCACCCTCACACACTCTCTCCCATTACCCGAACCCTCCCCCTTGTTCCCCCCCCCAGGGAGGAGATCTTTGTTGAACACAGCGGACTGAGGACCGACTCCAGACGTGTGATGATCGTCATCACTGACGGAAAGTCCAACGATCCCAACACCCGGTTTTCGGAGGCCATCGCCCGGGCCGAGAGCAAACGCATCCTGCGATTCGCAGTGGGGGTAAGGAGGCGGGGCGGGGGAGAGGGTGGGGGCCAGCGCCCCGGGAGGGGGGGTGGAGGGGGGCGAGCGGGCGCGACCGCGGGTCGGGATACGGGAAGGTCATCGTCCTGCCACCGACGGATGGAGGAGGGTGGGGTCAGGAGGACCCTCGGGCCGCGATCGAGGGATGGATTTTGGGCGTCTCTCTCACTCTCTCGGGATTTGCTCCCCACCACCCCCCCCGGGGAGGAGCTGTTTCTCTCCGGCCAGCGACTGGTCCTTTTTCTGACCCCTCTCTCCCTCTCTCCCTCCGCCCCCTCCTCCTCGTCATCAGGTGGGGGACGATTTCCAGACTGCGGACGGCCGTCAGGAGCTGGGAATCATCGCCTCCACCAATGACACCGTCTTCTCAGTCCAGAACTTTGACGCCCTGAAGTCCATTCAAGAGAAGCTGCAGGAGAAGATCTTCGCCATCGAAGGTGAGACGGGGGCTGTGAGTGTGTCATCGGGTCACGAGTGTGTCAGAGTGTGTGTCAGAGGGAGGGGGAGTGAGTCTGAGTCTGAGTGTGAGTCTCTCCCGGCCCGATGGCGAGCGTCTCTCCCGGCCCGGGCGCGAGCGTCTCTCCCGGCCCGGGCGCGAGCGTCTCTCCCGGCCCGGGCGCGAGCGTCTCTCTCTGTCCGAGCGCGAGCGTCTCTCCCGGCCCGGGCGCGAGCGTCTCTCTCTGCCCGAGCGCGAGCGTCTCTCTCTGTCCGAGCGCAAGCGTCTCTCCCGGCCCGAGCGCGAGCGTCTCTCCCGGCCCGGGCGCGAGCGTCTCCCCCGGCCCGGGCGCGAGCGTCTCTCCCGGCCCGGGCGCGAGCGTCTCTCTCTGTCCGAGCGCGAGCGTCTCTCCCGGCCCGGGCGCGAGCGTCTCTCCCGGCCCGAGCGCGAGCGTCTCTCTCTGTCTGAGCGCGAGCGTCTCTCCCGGCCCGAGCGCGAGCGTCTCTCGGTCGAAGCGGGGACGGTCAGACCCACCGACACACGGGCTGATACTGCGGACGCTGCTGACTGGAGCTGTGATTGGAAGGCGTTCATTCGACACTCGAACACTCGACTAAAAGCCAATCCTTCCATCTTCTCATTTCCGACAGGGGCTCAGGGAATTGTGAACACGACCTCATTTCAGAACGAGATGCGTCAGGAAGGGTTCAGCTCATACCTCACATCGGTGAGTCAAACTGTGGGATTATGTACGGTACAGCAGGTTCTGGTCTGGTTAGCCCACACTGGGAGCACTGTGCACAGTTCTGGTCTGGTTAGACCACACTGGGAGCACTGGGCACAGTTCCGGTCTGGTTAGACCACACTGGGAGCACTGTGCACAGTTCCGGTCTGGTTAGACCACACTGGGAGTACTGGGCACAGTTCCGGTCTGGTTAGACCACACTGGGAGTACTGGGCACAGTTCCGGTCTGGTTAGACCACACTGGGAGTACTGTGCACAGTTCCGGTCTGGTTAGACCACACTGGGAGCACTGGGCACAGTTCTGGTCTGGTTAGACCACACTGGGAGTACTGGGCACAGTTCTGGTCTGGTTAGACCACACTGGGAGTACTGGGCACAGTTCCGCTCTGGTTAGACCACACTGGGAGGACTGTGCACAGTTCCGGTCTGGTTAGACCACACTGGGAGTACTGGGCACAGTTCCGGTCTGGTTAGACCACACTGGGAGTACTGGGCACAGTTCTGGTCTGGTTAGACCACACTGGGAGTACTGTGCACAGTTCTGGTCTGGTTAGACCACACTGGGAGTACTGTGCACAGTTCTGGTCTGGTTAGACCACACTGGGAGTACTGGGCACAGTTCTGGTCTGGTTAGACCACACTGGGAGCACTGGGCACAGTTCCGCTCTGGTTAGACCACACTGGGAGCACTGGGCACAGTTCTGGTCTGGTTAGACCACACTGGAAGCACTGGGCACAGTTCTGGTCTGGTTAGACCACACTGGGAGCACTGGGCACAGTTCTGGTCTCCATATTATAGAAAGGATGTGGAGGCACTGGAGAAGGTGCAAAAAAGATTTACTGGGATGATCCCAGAACTGAGAGGTTTATAAACTATCAGGAAAGGCTGAACAGACTGGGGGTCTTTTCTCTAGAAAAGAGAAGACTGAGGGGTGACCTGATCGAGGTCTTTAAGATTATGAAAGGGTTCGATAGGGTAGACGTAGAGAATATGTTTCCACTTGTGGGGAGAGACCAGAACTAGGGGGGGGCCATAAATATAAGATAGTCACTAATAAATCCAATCGGGAATTCAGGAGAAACTTCTTTCCCCAGAGAGTGGTGAGAATGTGGAACTCGCTCCCACAAGGAGTAGTTGAGGTGAATAGTGTGGATGGATTTAAGGGGAAGCTGGATAAACACATGAGGGAGAGAGGGATAGAAGGAGATGGTGAGAGGGTGAGATGGAGGAGGGAGGGAGGAGGCTCGTGTGGAGCACGGACCCGTGGGGCCGAATGGCCTGTTTCTGGGCTGTACATTTGATGTTATTCTGTGTAAGTGGCGTTATACAGTACACACAGGGTCAGAGTTCGATTTACAAATATACACAGTGTGTACACACAGGGTCAGAGTTCGATTTACAAATATACACAGTGTGTACACACAGGGTCAGAGTTCGATTTACAAATATACACAGTGTGTACACACAGGGTCAGAGTTCGATTTACAAATATACACAGTGTGTGCACACAGGGTCAGAGTTCGATTTACAAATATACACAGTGTGTGCACACAGGGTCAGAGTTCGATTTACAAATATACACAGTGTGTACACACAGGGTCGGAGTTCGATTTACAAATATACACAGTGTGTACACACAGGGTCGGAGTTCGATTTACAAATATACACAGTGTGTACACACAGGGTCGGAGTTCGATTTACAAATATACACAGTGTGTACACACAGGGTCGGAGTTCGATTTCCAAATATACACAGTGTGTACACACAGGGTCAGAGTTCGATTTACAAATATACACAGTGTGTACACACAGGGTCAGAGTTCGATTTACAAATATACACAGTGTGTGCACACAGGGTCGGAGTTCGATTTACAAATATACACAGTGTGTACACACAGGGTCGGAGTTTGATTTACAAATATACACAGTGTGTGCACACAGGGTCAGAGTTCGATTTACAAATATACACAGTGTGTGCACACAGGGTCAGAGTTCGATTTACAAATATACACAGTGTGTACACACAGGGTCAGAGTTCGATTTACAAATATACACAGTGTGTGCACACAGGGTCAGAGTTCGATTTACAAATATACACAGTGTGTGCACACAGGGTCGGAGTTCGATTTACAAATATACACAGTGTGTACACACAGGGTCGGAGTTCGATTTACAAATATACACAGTGTGTACACACAGGGTCGGAGTTCGATTTACAAATATACACAGTGTGTACACACAGGGTCGGAGTTCGATTTCCAAATATACACAGTGTGTACACACAGGGTCAGAGTTCGATTTACAAATATACACAGTGTGTACACACAGGGTCAGAGTTCGATTTACAAATATACACAGTGTGTACACACAGGGTCGGAGTTCAGTTTACAAATATACACAGTGTGTACGCACAGGGTCGGAGTTCGATTTACAAATATACACAGTGTGGACATGTGAAAATTCTCCATGACGAGACTTCCTTCCCCTCAGGATACAGTGGTCCTGGGAGCCCTGGGAGCCTATGGCTGGAGTGGAGCATTACTTCTGTACAAAGATCACAAAGAGATCTTCGTCAACATAACCCTCTCAGAGAAAGACATCAGAAACAGTTACTTAGGTAAGTTCTAGTCCAAAACTCTCTCTACACTGTCCCGTCAAACACTCCCAGGGTCAGGTACAGGGTTAGATACAGAGTAAAGCTCCCTCTACACTGTCCCATCAAACACTCCCAGGGTCAGGTACAGGGTTAGATACAGAGTAAAGCTCCCTCTACACTGTCCCATCAAACACTCCCAGGGCAGGTACAGGGTTAGATACAGAGTAAAGCTCCCTCTACACTGTCCCATCAAACACTCCCAGGGTCAGGTACAGGGTTAGATACAGAGTAAAGTTCCCTCTACACTGTCCCATCAAACACTCCCAGGGTCAGGTACAGGGTTAGATACAGAGTAAAGCTCCCTCTACACTGTCCCGTCAAACACTCCCAGGGTCAGGTCCAGGGTTAGATACAGAGTAAAGCTCCCTCTACACTGTCCCATCAAACACTCCCAGGGTCAGGTACAGGGTTAGATACAGAGTAAAGCTCCCTCTGATGAACTGGATTCTTTCCCTCAGTCTGGTTCAGCTAAAACTGAGTCGAATACACCTTTAAAGTTCAACACAACTTTAATAGCAGGGTTCGTAGTGTGCAGCATTGATTTGGACTCCTGCTAGAGTTCCCTCTATGCTGGCAGAGCAAGACAAAGAACATGCAGAAAATACACCCGTTTATACAGATCAATAGGGGTTGGAACATTGCTAACATGAAGTTCAACACCAGTCATAAGCCGGGCATAGGTTGGCCATGAGGGGTTACCGAACTGCAGGCCAATCATGGACAATACAGTTTGCTGATCATGCCGCAGTGACAGACATAGATGGATGTCCCCTCATCTTCCAGCTTGGAATGTTTCCCCTCATCATCCCCATCCTTATCCGCTAACCTGGAATGTCTCCGGGCTCACTCGGCTCATTATTTTCCATTGATCAACCAGCTGTGCAGAGACACCCACACCAAACTCCCGACTCCCTAATGTTGCCATGCCAATGATGGGCATAAGCAGACCCCAACACCCAGCGAGTTCCTCACACCACTATTAGACTTGAAGGGGCCCATTGTCCGAACCGAAGCAGCTTCTAATTAACCCTTGCTTGTCATTCTTACTACTTTTCTACTTTGCCGCTTAGGCATTTGTACTTTACTTACTTTACTGGACACTGTCCATGTATGGGGATTCTCATTCCCCTCTTTTATCATTCCATGATAACCAATCTTTCCCCACTCAGCAATTCTGCCTGGGCAGAGTCTCATACTCGTTCACATTCATTTTATTCAATCTATTAAATTATTCATCCACATCACACCTTGCTACATCCTCTGTCTCCGTTTTGCCACATACTTTAGTCTGTCTGACAACTAACATCTGTCAGTCAAATCTCCTATGGTGTTTCATATTTTGTTTCCAGCCTAACTGAATGGTACCTTTCAGATCATTTTACACCTGTGAATTGGGGCCCTCCCCTTTATATCCCTTAATCCAAATTTTATCCCGACAATATCCCGTTAGATGCTGTACCTCATCTTTGTAAACAATTTTACAACACCAAGTTATAGTCCAGCAATTTTATTTTAAATTCGCAAGCTTTCGGAGGCTTCCTCCTTCCTCAGGTGAACGATGTGGAAATGAAATCCTCGAAATGAAATCGCATTTATAATTCACAGAACAATGCTTGGTGAGTACAGACAGTTTTTTCAACTGCCCGTTGCCAAGGCAATCAGTGTGCAGACAGACAGGTGTTACCTACAAGGTCTGCGAATATACAAATCACCAAAAAAAACAACAAACAAAAAAAAAACAGAGATAGAGAGGTAGAAACATAGAAAAGACAGCAACTGACCCGTTATATTAAAAACAGATAACATTTGTTCGCTGGTGGGGTAACGTGTAGCGTGACATGAACCCAAGATCCCGGTTGAGGCCGTCCTCATGGGTGCGGAACTTGGCTATCAATTTCTGCTCGACGATTTTGCGTTGTCGTGTGTCTCGAAGGCCGCCTTGGAGAACGCTTACCCGAAGGTCGGTGGATGAATGTCCATGACTGCTGAAGTGTTCCCCGACTGGGAGGGAACCCTCCTGTCTGGCGATTGTTGTGCGGTGTCCGTTCATCCGTTGTCGCAGTGTCTGCATGGTCTCGCCAATGTACCATGCTCCGGGGCATCCTTTCCTGCAACGTATGAGGTAGACAACGTTGGCCGAGTCACAGGAGTATGAACCATGCACCTGGTGGGTGGTGTCCTCTCGTGTGATGGTGGTATCTGTGTCGATGATCTGGCATGTCTTGCAGAGGTCACCGTGGCAGGGTTGTGTGGTGTCGTGGACGCTGTTCTCTTGAAAGCTGGGTAATTTGCTGCGAACGATGGTCTGTTTGAGGTTGGGTGGCTGTTTAAAGGCGAGTAGTGGAGGTGTGGGGATGGCCATAGCGAGGTGTTTGTCCTCGTGGGGTTGTTTACAATTGTCAACCCCAGTTTACAATTGTCAACCCCAGTCCATCACCGGCATCTCCACATCATGAGTACCTCATCTTCACCAGGTTCCCTTTGTGTTGGCCGCCAGTCCGGGTGGAAGAGAGGCAGAGCATCTGATAATCCTATCAAACTATGATTGTCTCCCCTTTTACATGCACCTTACCCCAGCGGGTGCTACTCCCGGTACCATTAAGACGTTTTCTTAGTTGAAACCACAGAGACAATGGGGACATTCTCACCCAGGCTCTGTTTTACTATCTTTGCCAAACCCTTCATCCTCTGCTTACATTTATTACATGCAATGAAAATCAAGAAGCACATTACAACAAACTGCACTACGACTAATAAATATGAAACTAATCTAATCCAAGGATGGATCTGTATATTCAGTCCCAAATTCCAGAGGTCATCCCACCAAGTGGTGACTGTAATTTGGTCAATGTCATGCTTAATGTTGTTATTGTCCTGTTGTAGGTTATAATAAACCTTCTGGGAGAGGCGTATCTCCCTTCGCAATGCTTTCAAGTATTTAGGCAACAGGGGTGTCAGATTCCCAAATGTGTCCTGATCTCCTTTTAAGTCCTTTTCTGACATCCTCAGAAACTTGTAAGGTGGTGAGGTTATGCCGATGTATCTCCACCAGTTCCTCGGGTCCAATCCGAACCAGGACTTCAGCAATGGAGTAGAATTCTGGACTTAAAATATCACAAGTTAGATTGGCATATTTAAACGTTTTCAAATTAGTTGTAACACAGTATTCGCCCTCTCCGGCATATGCCACTTAAGTGGGTTTTAGATCCGCCCCGAGGGCCTCCATGGTACAGTTAATATCCGGATTGGTACCGGTATTAAACCCACACTGTGCTTCTGGGCTGTGTCCAACACTATGTGGACACACAGTGACAGCATGTCTAGTAACGCATCCCTCTAATTTTGTTCCAGTCAATCAGCTTAAATCTACATCCTCTAGTTCTTGAACCCTCTGCTAGGGGAAACAGGTACTTCCTGTCCACTTTATCTGGGCCCCTCATAATTTTGTATCCATCGTGCGGATATCTTCGAAGTATTGTTTCTCTCAATTTTATTGTTAACTGATGGGAACCGAACCCTGAATTTTGGAAATCCAAATTACTGTGACCCTCTGTACTTTAATTTCAGTCCTTTTGATTGATACCAGTGTTTCCTGACTGTTTCATTAATTAGTTGGTTTCTCTATGGACCATGTGTCAGTGCCTCGTTTAAAAGGATTTCTCACTCGCCTGGACCACATTAACCATTTTCCTGTTGTGCTGTTGTCAAGTAACTGAGCCTGTCTGAGGCTCATTCTTCAGTGTATCTTCTTCATGTATCTCCGCATACTAGCAGCATCTCATAGGTAGTGTTCTTGGATATTAACTTTCTGCTGGCCAGTCTCTTCTTCCTCATGGTATTTCCGAACATTTTCCATGGCACACATCATATGTCCTGTAGGATTCAGTCCTGTAAAAGCAACTGGTTTGTTTAAAGAGTGGTTGCGATAGCTCACCAGGCCATCGGCCTTTGTAATCATGTTCTTCATCCTGATCTCCATTTCAGATGATGGCAACATACATTTGTATCTTTTATGTCCACTGTAGCCATTCTTAGGTTTTCAGGTTATCTTATCAAAAAGATCAGGGGTGTCCAGAGTGCTTATCTCCCCCCTGCATGGTCCCGATGTCAGGTTAGCAGCCAGGCTATTGAGTGTAGTTTTCTCATTCTTCATTATAGGCAAGGACACAAATATCTCCACGAGAAAGCTATCAATTTACGATCCTCAACTACACCTTCCTGACTTTCACTAGATTGTATATTTATGCCAGATTGATATTTTTTTGGTAAATCATGCCCAGTTCAATGGCTTTAGAGAAATTCCCATTTGGTGTAATTTCTCTGTTTCTTTACTTTAATTCTCGATCACTTCCTCCCATCCAATTTTACATAACCCATTATATTACCTATCATGAGGCCTGGAGGAACGTTACTGTCCGATACAATATTTACAGTCAGCTCCAATATCCCAAAATTTATTTATTTCACGTAATTTCTTCTTGAATCGCTTTTCATTTCCCAAAATATCCCACTACATTGTGCCCGAGTCCCTTCTATCATTTCACAATTATCCCAACTCGAGAGCAGTATTGTTGGACTGACAGGACTTGTCAATGTAAAATTCTCTTCCCTCTCGAAAATAATTCTTGATACACAGCATTCAATGGGAACCATTTAGACTGGACTTCTTTTATTTTTAAATATAATTTGATTATCCCCTTAAATTACAAGTACATTTTTCTTTCTCGAGGGCTTAAATAGCAACTCATATGAATTTTTCTTATCAATTCCAATTTCAGAAACAAATTATGTCCAGGCTTTGTGGTTTTTATAGTCGAGATGAAGTGCTCGTAATTACTTTTGGATGTAACTCCCATATCTCCCCACCTCGAGCACTCTGTCTCGGAAGACAATAAATGGGTTAAAACAAAACAAATCAAAATGTTTTCAAAGGAAGAGAATCAGGTTGATATCACCACGCTGTGACATTTGGTATCTGCCGATGTCTGCAGCTAAAGTCTTAAATCTTTAACACCGCTGGATCGTTTCATGCACCAAATTTCTCCAGCAAAGGTTGCACCGTGATTTTGTAAAGCCATTTTATGCCAAAGAATTACTCTTGGTAATCCTGCACCATCAACACTCATGTGGTCCCAAAAACCAGGGTCACCCGTTTTAAAATAAACACAGAAAATCCACTGTGGCTCTTCTTGAGAGCCCAAGGGGTTAATTTGTCAAATCTTCATTTATTATGTATTTTGTCCAAAGGAATAATCCCTTTTTACCCGAAACAAAATCAGAAAACAAAACAGGAGAGAGAAATTGCCTAGTCCCTCTCTCTCTCTCTCTCTCTGAAGCACGCAGCCTATCTGAAATAAACCCTGTCTCTCCCACATACAGATGTACGTAGGGCTGCAGACTGGAATTCCCAACTCCAAGTCCTAATCTCTGTGTTTTCAAGATGTAACCACGTTGAGCAGATATCATTAGCAGCCGCCTGCTAAGATACGTTATATTCCTCTCTTATTAATTTATTAATGGTTTGGGCATGTGTTTCCAGCCCTGTAGCTATCCTTTGCAAATGTATGATCAGCATTTGATCCTCAGACAATTCCTGATCTGTATTTTAATTTATTTTTAAATATATCTTTAATGCGAGACCCTAAATCTCTGACCTTTTTGATCTAATGTTGCCAAATCAATGTTACTAACAACTGAGGCACCCGTATTAAAGGCAGTTGCTATATCATTTATCACAGATCTTTACGTCTCCATATTTGTCTATCTCTTTTTACGATGTCCACCTCCATTCCATGTCGCTCTTTGTTTTAACACTTGAGTTCGGAGGTGTTGATATAATTGCTGAGTTTTTCTTAGCATTCTCAATGCGAGTTATATAATTTGTCAGGGAAGGTCTCCCCCCTTTGGTCAGATTTTGTATTGGAGCTACTATTAGTTTCAAATAAAATTGAATCGCCCCCGAACTTGTCAAAACTTCCTTATCATACTGTGGCGGGGTATGATAGGCGTTTAGTACCCTGTGTCAGTACCTAGCTCAAGTAATGGACTTCCAATTGTCTAACCTATGCTTCCTTTTCATACGATTTGTTTTACATTCACCTTTCTTATCAATTTTCTCACTGTAGCATTGTCTGTGTGGAAACTTATATCTCAGTCAATTGTAGCCTTTGGCATTTCCGAGTGATTGGGTCAATTTTAATAATATATAACCTATACCAATTGTTACCCCATGTTCACCTGTGTTCTGGGCAAGCCTCAGACAGTTCTCAACTGACTGGGTCATTTCTATCTGTTTGAACTGCTCTTGGCATGACAGTCTGGCCTCTTGGGATGGAATGGGGTTAATATTAACTTGCTCTTGTGGCAGGAGTAATTTGATCGTTCTCCCTTTGAGATTAAGTTTCCACCTTCAAAATTTGTCTTCACACAGGTTTGACTGATTTTTTTTTTCACATTTGTGGATTGCTTTTACACTATATATTTGCACACTATTTTTGAGATTTATTTTAATCGATCACAATAGCACAAAATGCTTCGAAGGCCAGTTTAATTTATAACTAGAGAACATCCTGCAAATGTAACTTGCAATTCTTTAAATCTGCACTTTATCTTTTCTTTCCTTCACATTGCTTCGTACGTTTTATAATTTGCTGTCAAACTCACTTTTTCTACATACTTTTAGTGGGTGTGATTATAATCAACGCTCCAAGCTGTTCCAGCTTTCCAACTTTTCCTATCACGGTGATACCAGATAGTTTTTTTTTTAATCTGTCCCGTTAATTTTTTTTTTAAACCTCTTTTTTTTTAAAACCACAGCCAATCACAAGATAAAAATTCAAAATGCCAATTTTTTTCGAAGATCCCATGTCTGGAATTTGACATGCTGACATTTTATGAGAACCAGAATTTAATAGGTCACTTAACCTCAATAACTCCAATTTTAATTCAGCAAAATCAGAATTAAACACAAGACAAGACAGATACATCACACAAAAGAAGAAAACACGTAAGACGCAGTAAGAAGGGGGCGTGGCCCACAACACCGACAGAAACACTGATCAGGACAGGCTTCTTAAAGGGACAGTACACTTAAACAACAGAACTTTTCTTTTTCGGGTCTCTGTCTTCTACACATTTTTCTAGTCACTTAATTCTATCCATTTTTTTTTCTTGACGGTACTGTCTCCATAAAACAATTAAATCTTTGATTGCTTTACTTCCGTTATTTTTCCAAATTAATTCCTGAGCCTTTTTGGCGGCATCTAAGTTTTTAGTTCCTCCCAATGGCCATTGATCATTCCCCAGTCTTTTATTCAGTCCCCCTGACAATTGTCTAAATTGTTTTGCCACGTCTGAATATCTTTCACACAAAGTCTGCAAGGCGCTCCCTGGTTCTGCAGAGGTATCCAGGCAATTACCCATTTTATCTCTCGTTTCCCTTACGCTTAACCAACCAGTTAACACAGCCGTATTATCGCCCCCCAGTCGCTTACTGGATTCAATTATGGTCCTGACTGCCTGTGCGTCACAATCCTAAGTTTAATTACTCCCTCAGCACGTACGCTGACCCTCGGCCGAAGCTGACCCTCAGTGATGTATCACTGACCT
Source organism: Heptranchias perlo (assembly GCF_035084215.1). Classification (NCBI taxonomy): domain Eukaryota; kingdom Metazoa; phylum Chordata; class Chondrichthyes; order Hexanchiformes; family Hexanchidae; genus Heptranchias; species Heptranchias perlo. The sequence goes on along the minus strand of NW_027139947.1, from coordinate 23,544 downwards.
GAATCTCGTAAGAACGCCACACGAGTGTCAGCGAGCGGACGATTCGTCGTCAGGCTGACGGATGGGAGGGAAACCGACGGAGTAAATTAAGACGACTTACATCGGGGCGCCATTTCCTCCCTCCGTGTCTGAGACAATCCGCCTCGAGATCCTGCCGACTACGCCAAATGATGAACTGGATTCTTTTAACCTCAGTCTGGTTCAGCTAAAACTGAGTCGAATACACCTTTAAAGTTCAACACAACTTTAATAGCAGGGTTCGTAGTGTGCAGCATTGATTTGGACTCCTGCTAGAGTTCCCTCTATGCTGGCAGAGCAAGACAAAGAACATGCAGAAAATACACCCGTTTATACAGATCAATAGGGGTTGGAACATTGCTAACATGAAGTTCAACACCAGTCATAAGCCGGGCATAGGTTGGCCATGAGGGGTTACCTAACTGCAGGCCAATCATGGGCAATACAGTTTGCTGATCATGCCGCAGTGACAGACATAGATGGATGTCCCCTCATCTTCCAGCTTGGAATGTTTCCCCTCATCATCCCCATCCTTATCCGCTAACCTGGAATGTCTCCGGGCTCACTCGGCTCATTATTTTCCATTGATCAACCAGCTGTGCAGAGACACCCACACCAAACTCCCGACTCCCTAATGTTGCCATGCCGATGATGGGCATAAGCAGACCCCAACACCCAGCGAGTTCCTCACACCACTATTAGACTTGAAGGGGCCCATTGTCCGAACCGAAGCAGCTTCTAATAAACCCTTGCTTGTCATTCTTACTACTTTTCTACTTTGCCGCTTAGGCATTTGTACTTTACTTACTTTACTGGACACTGACCATGTATGGATTCTCACCTCTACACTGTCCCATCAAACACTCCCAGGGCAGGGACAGGGTTAGATACAGAGTAAAGCTCCCTCTACACTGTCCCGTCAAACACTCCCAGGGTCAGGGACAGGGTTAGATACAGAGTAAAGCTCCCTCTACACTGTCCCATCAAACACTCCCAGGGTCAGGTACAGGGTGAGATACAGAGTAAAGCTCCCTCTACACTGTCCCATCAAACACTCCCAGGGTCAGGTACAGGGTGAGATACAGAGTAAAGCTCCCTCTACACTGTCCCATCAAACACTCCCAGGGTCAGGTACAGGGTTAGATACAGAGTAAAGCTCCCTCTACACTGTCCCATCAAACACTCCCAGGGTCAGGTACAGGGTTAGATACAGAGTAAAGCTCCCTCTACACTGTCCCATCAAACACTCCAAGGGTCAGGTACAGGGTGAGATACAGAGTAAAGCTCCCTCTACACTGTCCCATCAAACACTCCCAGGGTCAGGTACAGGGTTAGATACAGAGTAAAGCTCCCTCTACACTGTCCCATCAAACACTCCCAGGGTCAGGTACAGGGTTAGATACAGAGTAAAGCTCCCTCTACACTGTCCCATCAAACACTCCCAGGGTCAGGTACAGGGTTAGATACAGAGTAAAGCTCCCTCTACACTGTCCCATCAAACACTCCCAGGGCAGGTACAGGGTTAGATACAGAGTAAAGCTCCCTCTACACTGTCCCGTCAAACACTCCCAGGGCAGGTACAGGGTTAGATACAGAGTAAAGCTCCCTCTACACTGTCCCGTCAAACACTCCCAGGGCAGGTACAGGGTTAGATACAGAGTAAAGCTCCCTCTACACTGTCCCGTCAAACACTCCCAGGGCAGGTACAGGGTTAGATACAGAGTAAAGCTCCCTCTACACTGTCCCGTCAAACACTCCCAGGGCAGGTCCAGGGTTAGATACAGAGTAAAGCTCCCTCTGCACTCACCCTCTGATCTTCTTGGTCTTCTCTCTGACCCACAGGATATGCTGTGCAAGAGGCCAGGCAGAGAGGGCGGGTCTTCTACGTGGCTGGAGCCCCTCGGTACCAACACAGGGGACGGGTAACTGTCTTCCGCCAATGGCCGAACGGGAGCTGGGACGCCCACCAGCAAATCCCAGGACAACAGGTAGGAAAGGCTATGCTTCAATTCTCGTAATGAGACACCGGCCAATCCTTCCCTCAAAGCCTCACCCCCGCCCTTTGTCCCCTCCAGACGACGAGGGAACGGCCGGTATATGACCCAGTCGGGGCGGTGAGTGAGACTCGGAGAGGGTGGGAGACCCTTGGCGGCGATGTACCTGCTGACCTTGTCCCTCTGGGTGGTGGAGGTCGGGGGTTTGGGAGGCGCTGTCGATGAGCCCTTGGCGAGATTGCTGCCGGGAATCCTGTTGACAGGACGCACTGCGGCCACCGGGCACCGGTGGGGGAGGGAGTGGGTGTTTAAGGTGGGGGATGGGCTGCCGACCGAGTGGGCTGCTTTTGTCCTGGATGGTGTCAAGCTTCTCCAGTCTTGTGTTGGAGCTGCTCCAAGTCCAAGCAAGCGGAGATCGTTCCATCACACTCCTGGACCCGGGGGGCCTCGGAGGTGGTCGGAGAGGCTTTGGGGAGTTACTCGCTGCAGAGTTCCTAGCCTCTGACCTGCTCTAGTGATGAGGATACAGAGGTGCCCCCTTCTGGGACTCTTGTCTGATATTTAACCCTGTACCCCAATTTCAGATTGGCTCCTACTTTGGCTGTGAACTTTGCACTGTGGATCTGACTGGAGACGGGGAGACAGACCTGTTGTTAATCGGAGCCCCACTTTATCATGACCAGGGGATCGGGGGTACGGTGATCGTCTGTACGATGTCCCCCGAGGTAAGTTTCACGATTTGACCCCTTCCCGTTCACTCCCATTCTACACAATCCCAATGGACCCGACCCCTTCCCGTTCACTCCCACTGTACACAATCCCAATGGATCCGACCCCTTCCCATTCACTCCCACTGTACACAATCCCAATGGATCCGACCCCTTCCCATTCACTCCCACTGTACACAATCCCAATGGATCCGACCCCTTCCCGTTCACTCCCACTGTACACAATCCCAATGGACCCGACCCCTTCCCGTTCACTCCCACTGTACACAATCCCAATGGACCCGACCCCTTCCCATTCACTCCCACTGTACACAATCCCAATGGACCCGACCCCTTCCCGTTCACTCCCACTGTACACAATCCCAATGGACCCGACCCCTTCCCATTCACTCCCTGTACACAATCCCAATGGACCCGACCCCTTCCCCTTCACTCCCACTGTACACAATCCCAATGGACCCGACCCCTTCCCATTCACTCCCACTGTACACAATCCCAATGGACCCGACCCCTTCCCGTTCACTCCCACTGTACACAATCCCAATGGACCCGAGCCCTTCCCATTCACTCCCACTGTACACAATCCCAATGGACCCGACCCCTTCCCATTCACTCCCCACTGTACACAATCCCAATGGACCCGACCCCTTCCCATTCACTCCCACTGTACACAATCCCAATGGACCCGACCCCTTCCCGTTCACTCCCACTGTACACAATCCCAATGGACCCGACCCCTTCCTGTTCACTCCCACTGTACACAATCCCAATGGACCCGACCCCTTCCCCTTCACTCCCACCGTACACAATCCCAATGGACCCGACCCCTTCCCATTCACTCCCACTGTACACAATCCCAATGGACCCGACCCCTTCCCATTCACTCCCACTGTACACAATCCCAATGGACCCGACCCCTTCCCATTCACTCCCACTGTACACAATCCCAATGGACCCGACCCCTTCCCATTCACTCCCACTGTACACAATCCCAATGGACCCGACCCCTTCCCATTCACTCCCACTGTACACAATCCCAATGGACCTGACCCCTTCCCATTCACTCCCACTGTACACAATCCCAATGGACCCGACCCCTTCCCATTCACTCCCCACTGTACACAATCCCAATGGACCCGACCCCTTCCCATTCACTCCCTGTACACAATCCCAATGGACCCGACCCCTTCCCGTTCACTCCCTGTACACAATCCCAATGGATCCGACCCCTTCCCATTCACTCCCACTGTACACAATCCCAATGGACCCGACCCCTTCCCATTCACTCCCCACTGTACACAATCCCAATGGACCCGACTCCTTCCCATTCATTCCCACTGTACACAATCCCAATGGACCTGACCCCTTCCCATTCACTTCCACTGAACACAATCCCAATGGTTGACTTTATACACCCATTATAGAGGGAGCAACTCCGAGCCACTTCCTGTCGATCGATCAGGGGGGTCTGCGCGCGTGCTGATTCCCAGATGGAACAGCCCGGAACCCCAATGGATGGAGGGAGGGAGGGAGGGAGGGGGTGGCGAGTCCCGCTGGACTCAATGGCTTCTCTCTCTCTCTCTCTCTCTCTCTCCCTGCGTCCAGGGTAATTTCTCCTGCACTGGGACCCTCCGAGGGGTCGAGGGGAATGGGCTGGGCCGGTTTGGGAGCGCCATCGCGGCCCTGAGGGACCTGAACGGTGACGGGCTGGGCGATGTGGCCATCGGGGCCCCCCTGGAGGACGAGCATCGGGGGAGCGTCTACATCTACCACGGACAGCCCAGAGGAATAAGTCCAAGATACAGTCAGGTGAGTGGTCAGTGGGGGGGCAATGGCTCCCAGGAAAAGCCAGGTCAAAGAGGGAGGCTTTAAGGAGGGTCTTAAATGAGGAGGGAGGGAGGGGCAGCGGGAGTGAGGGAGGGAGAGGCGGAGAGGTTTTGGGGAAGGAATTCCAGAGCTCGGGGCCCGGGCGGCTGAAGGCATGGCCGCCAATGGTGGAGCGAAGGGAGCGGGGGAATTGGAGGAGGGCAGAGATCTCGGAGGGTTGTAGGGGCTGGAGGAGGTTACAGAGACAGGGAGGTGGTGGCGAGGGGCCACGGAGGGATTTGTACACGAAGATGGAGAATTTTAAATTTGACCCTCCCTCCTCCCCTCGAACTCCCTCTCCTCACTCCTCCCTCAATCCTCTCCTCATCCATCCCTCCCCTCCTCTAAACCCCACTCCTCGCTCCTCCCTCCCCCTCTCCGTTAAGCCCCCCTCATCCTCGCCCCACGCTCCCCCTCCCTCCCTCCCTCCCTCTAACTCCCTCCTTGCCTCCCTCCCTCCTCTCCTCTAACCCCCACTCCTCGCCCCTCCCTCCCTCCTCTCCTCTAACACCTCAAATCCTTGCCCCTCCCTCCCTCCCTCTAACCTCCCTCCTCGTTGCCCCTCCCTCCCTCCCTCTAACCCCCACTCCTCGCCCCTCCCTCCCTCCTCTCCTCTAACACCTCACCTCCTTGCCCCTCCCTCCCTCCCTCTAACCCCCTCCTCGCCCCTCCCTCCCTCCTCTCCTATAACCCCCCGCACCTCCTCGCCCCTCCATCCCTCCTCTCCTCTAACCCCCCTCCTCGCCCCTCCCTCCCTCCTCTCCTCTAACCCCCCGCCTCGCCCCTCCCTCCCTCCTCTCCTCTAACCCCCCGCCTCGCCCCTCCCTCCCTCCTCTCCTATAACCCCCCCCCCTCTCGCCCCTCCCTATTGTTTCCCCTCTGATTACCCCCTCTCATTTTGGCAGCGAGTTGAAGGCAGACGGTATTTCGTGACCCCGAGGTATTTTGGGCTGTCGATCAGCGGAGTGATGGATGTGAGCGGGGACTCACTCACCGATCTGGTGGTCGGAGGCCTCGGGACGGTGGCAGTTTTTCGGTACGGACCTCGTTTCTCTCTGGTCTCTAACAGATATACACGGCAGATATTCACACGGCAGATATTCACGCGCAGATATAGACGCAGATATTCACGCAGATATATACATGGATATTCACACGCAGATATATATATGGATATCCGTGCGCAGATATATATGCAGATATATACGCAGATATTCACACGCAGATATTCACACGCAGATATATATGCAGGTATTCACACGCAGATATATTTGCAGATAGTCACACGCAGATATATACGCGGATATTCACGCAGATATATACGCAGATATTCACACGCAGATATATACGCGGATATTCACGCCGATATATACGCGGCGATTCACACACAGATATAGATGCGGATATTCACACGCAGATATATAAGCAGATATTCACACGCAGATATAAATGTGGATAGTCACACGTAGATATATAAGCAGATATTCACGCAGATATAGACGCGGCTATTCACACGCAGATATATACGCGGATATTCACGCAGATATATACGCGGATATTCACACATAGATATATAAGCGGATATTCACACGCAGATATAGATGCGGATATTCACACGCAGATATATGAGCAGATATTCACACGCAGATATAAATGTGGATAGTCACACATAGATATATAAGCAGATATTCACACGCAGATATAGACGCAGATATTCACGCGCAGATATATACGCGGATATTCACACGCAGATATATACGTGGATATTCACACGCAGATATATATGCAGATATTCACACGCAGATATTCACACACAGATATAGACGCAGATATTCACGCAGATATATACATGGATATTCACACGCAGATATATATATATGGATATCCGTGCGCAGATATATATGCAGATATATACGCAGATATTCACACGCAGATATATACGCAGATATTCACATGCAGATATATATGCAGATATTCACACGCAGATATATACGCGGATATTCACGCAGATATATACGCAGATATTCACACGCAGATATATACGCGGATATTCACGCCGATATATACGCGGCGATTCACACGCAGATATAGATGCGGATATTCACAGGCAGATATATAAGCAGATATTCACACGCAGATATAACTGTGGATAGTCACACGTAGATATATAAGCAGATATTCACACGCAGATATAACTGTGGATAGTCACACGTAGATATATAAGCAGATATTCACACGCAGATATAACTGTGGATAGTCACACGTAGATATATAAGCAGATATTCACACGCAGATATAGACGCGGATATTCACGCAGATATATAAGCAGATATTCACACGCAGATATAACTGTGGATAGTCACGCGTAGATATATAAGCAGATATTCACACGCAGATATAACTGTGGATAGTCACACGTAGATATATAAGCAGATATTCACACGCAGATATAACTGTGGATAGTCACACGTAGATATATAAGCAGATATTCACACGCAGATATAGACGCGGCTATTCACACGCAGATATAGATGCGGATATTCACACAGGTATATACATGGATATTCACGCAGATATATACGCGGATATTCACACGCAGATATATACACGGATATTCACAAGCAGATATATAAGCAGATATTCACAAGCAGATATAAACGTGGATATATACAACCATACACAGATATACACAAGCAGGTACATACCTAGATACACTTAGATATACCCAGATAGATACACAAGCAGATATACACGTGGATATACACGACCATACACAGGTAGATACACTAACCCGCACATTGAAACACAAACCAGTGAGTACGACCCCCCGCCTAGTGGCGATACCAGGCCCTCTCACACACTCACACTCACAATCCCCATTCCTTCCCTGGACGCCTGGACTCACTCACTCAGTCCTATGGCGGCCCACACCCATTCACAATTGAAGCCATCCCCTAATAGCCCTCCCGGTGTGATTGCTCGCAGCTCCAGGCCGATCCTGAACGTGTCCGTCTCTATCGTCTTCGACCCCGAGGAGATCCCGCACGCAGTTTACGAATGTCATGGGACCGTCTCACCGAACAGGCCGGTGGGAAATGCCACCGTGTGTTTCCGCGTGGCCAAACTCTCAGCGGACACTTTGGGTGAGTTTCCCAGGGGTCGGAGAAAGTGGCCATTCAGACGCATCGTCACTGCTCAGAGGCACGAGGGGAGAGTATACATAGGGGGGCGATGGGCCGAATGGGGAATGGGACTGAGGGGGAGAGGGGGCGATGGGGGGAATGGGACTGAGGGAGAGGGGGCGATGGGGGGGAATGGGACTGAGGGGAGAGGGGGCGATGGGGGGGAATGGGACTGAGGGGAGAGGGGGCGATGGGGGGGAATGGGACTGAGGGGAGAGGGGGCGATGGGGGGGAATGGGACTGAGGGGAGAGGGGGCGATGGGGGGAATGGGACTGAGGGGAGAGGGGCGATGGGGGGGAATGGGACTGAGGGGAGAGGGGGCGATGGGGGGGAATGGGACTGAGGGAAGAGGGGGCGATGGGGGGGAATGGGACTGAGGGGAGAGGGGGCGATGGGGGGAATGGGACTGAGGGGAGAGGGGGCGATGGGGGGAATGGGACTGAGGGGAGAGGGGGCGATGGGGGGGAATGGGACTGAGGGGAGAGGGGGCGATGGGGGGGAATGGGACTGAGGGGAGAGGGGGCGATGGGGGGGAATGGGACTGAGGGGAGAGGTGCCGATGGGGGGGAATGGGACTGAGGGGAGAGGGGGCGATGGGGGGGGAATGGGACTGAGGGGAGAGGGGACGATGGGGGGGAATGGGACTGAGGGGAGAGGGGACGATGGGGGGGAATGGGACTGAGGGGAGAGGGGGCGATGGGGGGGGAATGGGACTGAGGGGAGAGGGGGCGATGGGGGGGAATGGGACTGAGGGGAGGGGTGCCGATGTAGGGGAATGGGACTGAGGGGAGAGGGGGCGATGGGGGGGGAATGGGACTGAGGGGAGAGGGGGCGATGGGGGGGGAATGGGACTGAGGGGAGAGGGGGCGATGGGGGGAATGGGACTGAGGGGAGAGGGGGCGATGGGGGGGAATGGGGGAGCAGAGCGGGGAATGCTCCCCCCGTGTCCCTGGGGCCGATATTCCTCTTGCAACCGAGACAAAGCAACGGAAAATGAAAACCCAACGGGTTAAGCGGGCGTTGGCTTGCTGTTTGCGGGATCTTGCTGTGCCAAAGATGGCCGCCACCTTTGCCTATTTAAGCGAGCTGTAAAGGTGAGGAGGGGTGGAAGGGGGCGAGGGATCTCCCTCGGGTGGGGCGAGGTGCCATCTCAGATCAGTTTGAGCCCGTCAGTGACCGGGTGAGGCTTGAATTGTCCAACCATCTCGTTGAGTTCACCAATTATTGACTCTCGGGGATGAGCGGGCATCGCTGGCATGGATTACCCCAACCCAAGTTGCTCCTTGAGAGAACAAGAAAGATGTACTCCCATTTCCTCCAGCCCCTTTCACCACCTCAGGACGTCCCAAAGAGTTTGACACCCAATGAGGCACCTTTCGAAGAGCGTTCACTGTTGTAATGTGGGAAACATGGCAGCCAATTGACGCACAGCAAGATCCCACAAACAGCGATGTGAGAAATGACCCGGATCGTCTGTTTTTTTTTAGTGATGTTGGTCGAGGGATAAATCTCGGGGCCCAGGACACCCGGGGAGAACTCCCCCCTGCTCTTCGTCCAATAGTGGCCGTGGGATCTTTTACACCCACCCGAGAGGGGCAGACGGGGCCCTCGGTTTAACGTCTCGTCCGAAAGACGGACCCTCTGACAGTGCGGCGCTCCCTCAGTACCGACCCTCCGACAGTGCGGCGCTCCCTCAGTACCGACCCTCCGACAGTGCGGCGCTCCCTCAGTACCGACCCTCCGACAGTGCGGCGCTCCCTCGGTACCGACCCTCCGACAGTGCGGTGCTCCCTCAGTACTGACCCTCCGACAGTGCGGCGCTCCCTCAGTACTGACCCTCCGACAGCGCGGCGCTCCCTCAGTACCGACCCTCTGACGGTGCGGCGCTCCCTCAGTACCGACCCTCCGACAGTGCGGCGCTCCCTCAGTACCGACCCTCCGACAGTGCGGCGCTCCCTCAGTACCGACCCTCCGACAGCGCGGCTCTCCCTCAGTACCGACCCTCCGACAGCGCGGCTCTCCCTCAGTACCGACCCTCCGACAGCGCGGCGCTCCCTCAGTACCGACCCTCTGACAGTGCGGCGCTCCCTCAGTACCGACCCTCCGACAGTGCGGCGCTCCCTCAGTACCGACCCTCCGACAGTGCGGCGCTCCCTCAGTACCGACCCTCTGACGGTGCGGCGCTCCCTCAGTACCGACCCTCCGACAGTGCGGCGCTCCCTCAGTACCGACCCTCCGACAGTGCGGCGCTCCCTCAGTACCGACCCTCCGACAGCGCGGCTCTCCCTCAGTACCGACCCTCCGACAGCGCGGCGCTCCCTCAGTACCGACCCTCCCACAGTGCGGCGCTCCCTCAGTACCGACCCTCCGACAGTGCGGCGCTCCCTCAGTACCGACCCTCTGACGGTGCGGCGCTCCCTCAGTACCGACCCTCCGACAGTGCGGCGCTCCCTCAGTACTGACCCTCCGACAGTGCGGCGCTCCCTCAGTACCGACCCTCCGAGAGCGCGGCGCTCCCTCAGTACCGACCCTCCGACAGTGCGGCGCTCCCTCAGTACTGACCCTCCGACAGTGCGGCGCTCCCTCAGTACCGACCCTCCGACAGTGCGGCACTCCCTCAGTACCGACCCTCCGACAGTGCGGCGCTCCCTCAGTACTGACCCTCCGACAGTGCGGCGCTCCCTCAGTACCGACCCTCCGACAGTGCGGCGCTCCCTCAGTACAGACCCTCCGACAGCGCGGCTCTCCCTCAGTACCGACCCTCCGACAGCGCGGCGCTCCCTCAGTACCGACCCTCTGACAATGCGGCGCTCCCTCAGTACCGACCCTCCGACGGTGCGGCCCCTCCCTCGGGATGTAGACCTAGCGACGATGAGCGAACGGCCGATATATCTCCCAGTCGGGGCGGTGAGTGGGACTCGGAGGTGGGGGAGGAACCTTGGAGGGGATGGGGTTCCCATCGACTTGCCCCTCCGGGCGGCAGAGGTCGAGATGCGCCGTGGGTGAGCCCTTGGCAAGCTGCGTCCTGCGGATCGGGCGCACTGCGGCCATTGTGGGGGGCGTCAGTGCGGGGCGGGCGTGGACGTTTAAGGCTGGAATTCACCCAGTTTCTCTCCTCCCTTGGCTCTTCCTCTTCCCCACTCCTCCAACCCTCTGTTTCCCAGGAAAACTCAGAGCTAACGTCACCTACACCCTGCTGCTGGACACCGGGTGCCAGAAGGCCAGAGTCACATTTCGCAGCTCGTCCAGAAGATTGGCCAGGAGTTTACAAGTCTTCCAGGGACTGAGTTGCAGGAGACACCAAATAATCTTACCGGTGAGTCCGCCTCCCAAAGAGCCTTTGGGGAAGTCTGGAGCCTCCGTCTCCCTTCGAGACGTCAGGCGTCCAAAACACCGTCTCCGACACTGACACACGCCTCAGCTCCGATTGGGAACGAGAGGCCTAGCCTCCAATCGTACAGCAACAGGAGGAGGCCATTCTGCCCATCGTGGCCGTGCCCGCTCTTTCCCCGGGTAGCCCCGTGAAGTGTTTGGTGTCAGCTTGGCTTGGTGCGTCTCTCGTCCTCCCTCGCCTCTGAGTCCGAAGGCCGAGGGTTCGAGCCTCGCCCGCTGCGGAGACTCGAGCCCCGGAATCCAGGCCCCGCGCTCCCTGAGGGCAGCCCTGCACAGTCGGAGGGTCGGTGCTGAGGGAGCGCCGCGCTGTCGGAGGGTCGGTGCTGAGGGAGCGCCGCGCTGTCGGAGGGCCGGTGCTGAGGGAGCGCCGCGCTGTCGGAGGGTCGGTACTGAGGGAGCGCCGCACTGTCGGAGGGTTGGTACTGAGGGAGCGCCGCGCTGTCGGAGGGTCGGTACTGAGGGAAAGCACCGCACTGTCGGAGGGTCGGTACTGAGGGAGCGCCGCACTGTCGGAGGGTCGGTACTGAGGGAGCGCCGCACTGTCGGAGGGTCGGTACTGAGGGAGCGCCGCACTGTCGGAGGGTCGGTACTGAGGGAGCGCCGCACTGTCGGAGGGGCCGTCTTTCGGGATGAGACGTTAAACCGAGGGCCCCGTCTGCCCCTCTCGGGCGGGTGTAAAAGATCCCACGGCCACTATTGGACGAAGAGCAGGGGGGAGTTCTCCCCGGGGTCCTGGGCCCCGAGATTTATCCCTCGAGCAACATCACGAAAAAAACAGATGATCTGGGTCATTTCTCACATCGCTGTTTGTGGGATCTTGCTGTGCGTAAATTGGCTGCCATGTTGCCCACATTACAACACTTCGAAAGGTGCCTCATTGTTTTGAGACGTCCTGAGGTGGTGAAGGGGCTGGAGAAATGGGAATCATTAATTCATTCCTCTCCCTCTCTTTCTTTCTCCCTCCCTCTCTCTTTCTCTCTCTCTTTCTTTCTCCCTCCCTCTCTTTCTCTCTCCCTCCCTCCCTCAGAAGCTGCGTCAAGGATTACTTTGTTCCCATTGAGCTCTCGATGAACTACACGCTGGCCGGCCAGATTATCGAAGGAAGCAGAGGTCTGCGACCAGTTCTTAATGAATACAGCGAGACACAAGTGTCGGCCAAGGTACGAGGGAGAGCGATTAACATCAGTAGAGATACAGTCAGTAACACAGGGCGCTGGGGGGAGAGGGGTTACTGAGAGACAGTGTGAGGGAGAGGGATTAACATCAGTAGAGATACAGTCAGTAACACAGGGCGCTGGGGGGAGAGGGTTACTGAGTGACAGTGTGAGGGAGGGATTAACATCAGTAGAGATACAGTCAGTAACACAGGGCGCTGGGGGAGAGGGGTTACTGAGTGACAGTGTGAGGGAGAGGGATTAACATCAGTAGAGATACAGTCAGTAACACAGGGCGCTGGGGGAGAGGGTTACTGAGAGACAGTGTGAGGGAGAGGGATTAACATCAGTAGAGATACAGTCAGTAACACAGGGCGCTGGGGGGAGAGGGGTTACTGAGAGACAGTGTGAGGGAGAGGGATTAACATCAGTAGAGATACAGTCAGTAACACAGGGCGCTGGGGGGAGAGGGGTTACTGAGTGACAGTGTGAGGGAGAGCGATTAACATCAGTAGAGATACAGTCAGTAACACAGGGCGCTGGGGGGAGAGGGGTTACTGAGAGACAGTGTGAGGGAGAGGGATTAACATCAGTAGAGATACAGTCAGTAACACAGGCGCTGGGGGGAGAGGGGTTACTGAGTGACAATGTGAGGGAGAGGGATTAACATCAGTAGAGATACAGTCAGTAACACAGGGCGCTGGGGGAGAGGGGTTACTGAGTGACAGTGTGAGGGAGAGGGATTAACATCAGTAGAGATACAGTCAGTAACACAGGGCGCTGGGGGGAGAGGGGTTACTGAGAGACAGTGTGAGGAGAGGGATTAACATCAGTAGAGATACAGTCAGTAACACAGGGCGCTGGGGGGAGAGGGGTTACTGAGTGACAGTGTGAGGAGGGGGATTAACATCAGTAGAGATACAGTCAGTAACACAGGGCGCTGGGGGGAGAGGGGTTACTGAGTGACAGTGTGAGGGAGGGGGATTAACATCAGTAGAGATACAGTCAGTAACACAGGGCGCTGGGGGAGAGGGGTTACTGAGTGACAGTGTGAGGGAGAGGGATTAACATCAGTAGAGATACAGTCAGTAACACAGGGCGCTGGGGGAGAGGGGTTACTGAGTGACAGTGTGAGGGAGGGGGATTAACATCAGTAGAGATACAGTCAGTAACACAGGGCGCTGGGGGAGAGGGGTTACTGAGTGACAGTGTGAGGGAGAGAGATTAACATCAGTAGAGATACAGTCAGTAACACAGGGCGCTGGGGGGAGAGGGGTTACTGAGAGACAGTGTGAGGGAGAGGGATTAACATCAGTAGAGATACAGTCAGTAATACAGGGCGCTGGGGGGAGAGGGGTTACTGAGAGACAGTGTGAGGGAGAGGGATTAACATCAGTAGAGATACAGTCAGTAACACAGGGCGCTGGGGGGAGAGGGGTTACTGAGTGACAGTGTGAGGGAGAGGGATTAACATCAGTAGAGATACAGTCAGTAACACAGGGCTCTGGGGGAGAGGGGTTACTGAGTGACAGTGTGAGGGAGAGGGATTAACATCAGTAGAGATACAGTCAGTAACACAGGGCGCTGGGGGAGAGGGGTTACTGAGTGACAGTGTGAGGGAGAGGGATTAACATCAGTAGAGATACAGTCAGTAACACAGGGCGCTGGGGGGAGAGGGGTTACTGAGAGACAGTGTGAGGGAGAGGGATTAACATCAGTAGAGATACAGTCAGCAACACAGGGCGCTGGGGGGAGAGGGGTTACTGAGTGACAGTGTGAGGGAGAGGGATTAACATCAGTCGAGATACAGTCAGTAACACAGGGCGCTGGGGGTGAGGGGTTACTGAGAGACAGTGTGAGGGAGAGGGGATTAACATCAGTAGAGATACAGTCAGTAACACAGGGCGCTGGGGGAGAGGGGTTACTGAGTGACAGTGTGAGGGAGGGGATTAACATCAGTGGAGATACAGTCAGTAACACAGGGCGCTGGGGGGAGAGGGGTTACTGAGAGACAGTGTGAGGAGAGGGATTAACATCAGTAGAGATACAGTCAGTAACACAGGGCGCTGGGGGGAGAGGGGTTACTGAGTGACAGTGTGAGGGAGAGGGATTAACATCAGTGGAGATACAGTCAGTAACACAGGGCGCTGGGGGAGAGGGGTTACTGAGTGACAGTGTGAGGGAGAGGGATTAACATCAGTAGAGATACAGTCAGTTACACAGGGCGCTGGGGGAGAGGGGTTACTGAGTGACAGTGTGAGGGAGAGGATTAACATCAGTGAGATACAGTCAGTAACACAGGGCGCTGGGGGAGAGGGGTTACTGAGTGACAGTGTGAGGGAGAGGGATTAACATCAGTAGAGATACAGTCCAGTTACACAGGGCGCTGGGGGGAGAGGGGTTACTGAGTGACAGTGTGAGGGAGAGGGATTAACATCAGTAGAGATACAGTCAGTAACACAGGGCGCTGGGGAGAGGGGTTACTGAGTGACAGTGTGAGGGAGAGGGATTAACATCAGTAGAGATACAGTCAGTAACACAGGGCTCTGGGGGGAGAGGGGTTACTGAGAGACAGTGTGAGGGAGAGGGATTAACATCAGTAGAGATACAGTCAGTAACACAGGGCGCTGGGGGAGAGGGGTTACTGAGAGACAGTGTGAGGGAGAGGGATTAACATCAGTAGAGATACAGTCAGTAACACAGGGCGCTGGGGGGAGAGGGGTTACTGAGTGACAGTGTGAGGGAGAGGGATTAACATCAGTAGAGATACAGTCAGTTACACAGGGCGCTGGGGGGAGAGGGGTTACTGAGTGACAGTGTGAGGGAGAGGGATTAACATCAGTAGAGATACAGTCAGTAACACAGGGTGCTGAGGGAGAGGGGTTACTGAGTGACAGTGTGAGGGAGAGGGATTAACATCAGTGGAGATACAGTCAGTAACACAGAGCGCTGGGGGGAGAGGGGTTACTGAGTGACAGTGTGAGGGAGAGGGATTAACATCAGTAGAGATACAGTCAGTAACACAGGGCGCTGGGGGAGAGGGTTACTGAGTGACAGTGTGAGGGAGAGGGATTAACATCAGTAGAGATACAGTCAGTAACACAGGGCGCTGGGGGAGAGGGGTTACTGAGAGACAGTGTGAGGGAGAGGGATTAACATCAGTAGAGATACAGTCAGTAACACAGGGCGCTGGGGGAGAGGGGTTACTGAGTGACAGTGTGAGGGAGAGGGATTAACATCAGTAGAGATACAGTCAGTAACACAGGGCGCTGGGGGAGAGGGGTTACTGAGAGACAGTGTGAGGGAGAGGGATTAACATCAGTAGAGATACAGTCAGTAACACAGGGCGCTGGGGGGAGAGGGGTTACTGAGAGACAGTGTGAGGGAGAGGGATTAACATCAGTAGAGATACAGTCAGTAACACAGGGCGCTGGGGGGAGAGGGGTTACTGAGTGACGGTGTGAGGGAGAGGGATTAACATCAGTAGAGATACAGTCAGTACACAGGGCGCTGGGGGAGAGGGGTTACTGAGTGACAGTGTGAGGGAGAGGGATTAACATCAGTAGAGATACAGTCAGTAACACAGGGCGCTGGGGGGAGAGGGGTTACTGAGAGACAGTGTGAGGGAGAGGGATTAACATCAGTAGAGATACAGTCAGTAACACAGGGCGCTGGGGGGAGAGGGGTTACTGAGTGACAGTGTGAGGG
>NW_027139947.1:0-2500 GCF_035084215.1 Heptranchias perlo | reverse complement strand
GCTTACTCTGTATCTAACCTGTACCTGACCCTGGGAGTGTTTGATGGGACAGTGTAGAGGGAGCTTTACTCTGTATCTAACCTTGTACCTGCCCTGGAGTGTTTGATGGAACAGTGTAGAGGGAGCTTTACTCTGTATCTAACCCTGTACCTGGACCCTGGGAGTGTTTGATGGGACAGTGTAGAGGGAGCTTTACTCTGTATCTAACCCTGTACCTGCCCTGGGAGTGTTTGATGGGACAGTGTAGAGGGAGCTTTACTCTGTATCTAACCCTGTACCTGACCCTGGGAGTGTTTGACGGGACAGTGTAGAGGGAGCTTTACTCTGTATCTAACCCTGTACCTGCCCTGGGAGTGTTTGACGGGACAGTGTAGAGGGAGCTTACTCTGTATCTAACCCTGTACCTGCCCTGGGAGTGTTTGATGGGACAGTGTAGAGGGAGCTTTACTCTGTATCTAACCCTGTACCTGCCCTGGGAGTGTTTGACGGGACAGTGTAGAGGGAGCTTTACTCTATATCTCACCCTGTACCTGCCCTGGGAGTGTTTGATGGACAGTGTAGAGGGAGCTTTACTCTGTATCTAACCCTGTACCTGCCCTGGGAGTGTTTGATGGGACAGTGTAGAGGGAGCTTTCCTCTGTATCTAACCCTGTACATGCCCTGGGAGTGTTTGATGGGACGGTGCAGAGGGAGCTTTACTCTGTATCTAACCCTGTACCTGACCCTGGGAGTGTTTGATGGGACAGTGTGGAGGGAGCTTTACTCTGTATCTAACCCTGTACCTGCCCTAGGAGTGTTTGATGGGACAGTGTAGAGGGAGCTTTACTCTGTATCTAACCCTGTACCTGCCCTGGGAGTGTTTGATGGGACAGTGTAGAGGGAGCTTTACTCTGTATCTAACCCTGTACCTGCCCTGGGAGTGTTTGATGGGACAGTGCAGAGGGAGCTTTACTCTGTATCTAACCCTGTACCTGCCCTGGGAGTGTTTGATGGGACAGGTGTAGAGGGAGCTTTACTCTGTATCTAACCCTGTACCTGACCCTGGGAGTGTTTGATGGGACAGTGTAGAGGGAGCTTTACTCTGTATCTAACCCTGTACCTGCCCTGGGAGTGTTTGATGGGACAGTGTAGGGGGAGCTTTACTCTGTATCTAACCCTGTACCTGCCCTGGGAGTGTTTGATGGGACAGTGTGGAGGGAGCCTTACTCTCTATCTAACCCTGTACCTGACCCTGGGAGTTTTTGATGGGACAGTGTAGAGGGAGCTTTACTCTGTATCTAACACTGTACCTGCCCTGGGAGTGTTTGATGGGACAGTGTAGAGGGAGCTTTACTCTGTATCTTAACCCTGTACCTGCCCTGGGAGTGTTTGATGGGACAGTGTAGAGGGAGCTTTACTCTGTACCTAACCCTGTACCTGACCTGGGAGTGTTTGACGGGACAGTGTAGAGGGAGCTTTACTCTGTATCTAACCCTGTACCTGCCCTGGGAGTGTTTGATGGGACAGTGTAGAGGGAGCTTTACTCTGTATCTAACCCTGTACCTGACCTGGGAGTGTTTGACGGGACAGTGTGGAGGAGCTTTACTCTGTATCTAACCCTGTACCTGACCCCTGGGAGTGTTTGATGGGACAGTGAAGAGGGAGCTTTACTCTGTATCTAACCCTGTACCTGACCCTGGGAGTGTTTGATGGGACAGTGTAGAGGGAGCTTTACTCTGTATCTAACCCTGTACCTGCCCTGGGAGTGTTTGATGGGACAGTGTAGAGGGAGCTTTACTCTGTATCTAACCCTGTACCTGTCCCTGGGAGTGTTTTGACGGGACAGTGTGGAGGGAGCTTTACTCTGTATCTAACCCTGTACCTCACCCTGGGAGTGTTTGATGGGACAGTGTAGCGGGAGCTTTACTCTGTATCTAACCCTGTTACCTGACCCTGGGAGTGTTTGATGGGACAGTGTAGAGGGAGCTTTACTCTGTATCTAACCTGTACCTGCCCTGGGAGTGTTTGATGGGACAGTGTAGAGGGAGCTTTACTCTGTATCTAACCCTGTACTCTGCCCTGGGAGTGTTTGATGGGACAGTGTAGAGGGAGCTTTACTCTGTATCTAACCCTGTACCTGCCCTGGGAGTGTTTGATGGGACAGTGTAGAGGGAGCTTTACTCTGTATCTAACCCTGTACCTGCCCTGGGAGTGTTTGATGGGACAGTGTAGAGGGAGCTTTACTCTGTATCTAACCCTGTACCTGCCTGGGAGTGTTTGATTGGACAGTGTAGAGGAGCTTTACTCTGTATCTAACCCTGTACCTGCCCTGGGAGTGTTTGATGGACATGTGAGGAGCTTTTACTCTGTACTAACCTGTACCTGCCCTGCGGATGTTTGATGGGGACAATGTAGAGGGAGCTTTACTCTGATCTAACCCTGTACCTGCCCTGGGAGTGTTTTGATGGGACAGTGTAGAGTGAGCTTTCCTCTGTATCTAACCCTGTCTGATTGTGTTTTA